>NC_134883.1:26699-29199 GCF_041734735.1 Babylonia areolata | reverse complement strand
TTAACTTTAACTTTAACTTTAACTTTAACTTTAACTTTAACTTTAACTTTAACTTTAACTTTAACTTTAACTTTAACTTTAACTTTAACTTTAACTTTAACTTTAACTTTAACTTTAACTTTAACTTTAACTTTAACTTTAACTTTAACTTTAACTTTAACTTTAACTTTAACTTTAACTTTAACTTTAACTTTAACTTTAACTTTAACTTTAACTTTAACTTTAACTTTAACTTTAACTTTAACTTTAACTTTAACTTTAACTTTAACTTTAACTTTAACTTTAACTTTAACTTTAACTTTAACTTTAACTTTAACTTTAACTTTAACTTTAACTTTAACTTTAACTTTAACTTTAACTTTAACTTTAACTTTAACTTTAACTTTAACTTTAACTTTAACTTTAACTTTAACTTTAACTTTAACTTTAACTTTAACTTTAACTTTAACTTTAACTTTAACTTTAACTTTAACTTTAACTTTAACTTTAACTTTAACTTTAACTTTAACTTTAACTTTAACTTTAACTTTAACTTTAACTTTAACTTTAACTTTAACTTTAACTTTAACTTTAACTTTAACTTTAACTTTAACTTTAACTTTAACTTTAACTTTAACTTTAACTTTAACTTTAACTTTAACTTTAACTTTAACTTTAACTTTAACTTTAACTTTAACTTTAACTTTAACTTTAACTTTAACTTTAACTTTAACTTTAACTTTAACTTTAACTTTAACTTTAACTTTAACTTTAACTTTAACTTTAACTTTAACTTTAACTTTAACTTTAACTTTAACTTTAACTTTAACTTTAACTTTAACTTTAACTTTAACTTTAACTTTAACTTTAACTTTAACTTTAACTTTAACTTTAACTTTAACTTTAACTTTAACTTTAACTTTAACTTTAACTTTAACTTTAACTTTAACTTTAACTTTAACTTTAACTTTAACTTTAACTTTAACTTTAACTTTAACTTTAACTTTAACTTTAACTTTAACTTTAACTTTAACTTTAACTTTAACTTTAACTTTAACTTTAACTTTAACTTTAACTTTAACTTTAACTTTAACTTTAACTTTAACTTTAACTTTAACTTTAACTTTAACTTTAACTTTAACTTTAACTTTAACTTTAACTTTAACTTTAACTTTAACTTTAACTTTAACTTTAACTTTAACTTTAACTTTAACTTTAACTTTAACTTTAACTTTAACTTTAACTTTAACTTTAACTTTAACTTTAACTTTAACTTTAACTTTAACTTTAACTTTAACTTTAACTTTAACTTTAACTTTAACTTTAACTTTAACTTTAACTTTAACTTTAACTTTAACTTTAACTTTAACTTTAACTTTAACTTTAACTTTAACTTTAACTTTAACTTTAACTTTAACTTTAACTTTAACTTTAACTTTAACTTTAACTTTAACTTTAACTTTAACTTTAACTTTAACTTTAACTTTAACTTTAACTTTAACTTTAACTTTAACTTTAACTTTAACTTTAACTTTAACTTTAACTTTAACTTTAACTTTAACTTTAACTTTAACTTTAACTTTAACTTTAACTTTAACTTTAACTTTAACTTTAACTTTAACTTTAACTTTAACTTTAACTTTAACTTTAACTTTAACTTTAACTTAACTTTAACTTTAACTTTAACTTTAACTTAACTTTAACTTTAACTTAACTTTAACTTTACTTTAACTTTAACTTTAACTTTAACTTTAAACTTAACTTTAACTTTTAACTTAACGTTAACTTTAACTTTAACTTTAACTTTAACTTTAACTTTAACTTTAACTTTAACTTTAACTTTACTTTAACTGTAACTTTAACTTTAACTTACTTTAACTGTAACTTTAACTTTAACTTAACTTTCACTTTAACTTTAACTTTAACTTTAACTTTAACTTTACTTACTAACTTACTACTTACTACTTTACACATTTAACTTACTTTACTTTAACTTACTACTTACTTACTTACTTACTTTAACTTACTACTAACTAACCTAACTACATACTACTACTTAACTTTAACTTAACTTTACTAATCTTACTAACTTCTTAATTTTTTTCCCTTAACTAGTACTTACTCTTCACTTACTTCTTTTAACTACTACTGTTACCTCTGTACTATTTACTTTACAACTTCTTATACTACCTACACTTACTACTTTTTTTAAATTTCTAAACTACTTATTTACTTTTTCTTCACTTTTAACCCTACCCTATCCCGAAACGCTTACCCCTATACCACCGACCCTTACCTGATAACCCCGAACAACACCTTACACCGTCCTCTTCCCCTTATCCCTAACTCCTATACCCTAAACTCCCTGAACCCATAATAAACTCCTGTCCCGCTAGTAAACGATATTACCCTATCCCTTCCCCTAACCGCCCTGGATCCCGAACCTAACCCTTAAGCCATAAACCCGAACCCTGGATCCCTAACATATCACAGTACCCGATTACACGTTAACCCTTACCCG
>NC_134883.1:0-17500 GCF_041734735.1 Babylonia areolata | reverse complement strand
GGATGTGGATTGGGGTGGCGATGGAGGAGAGTGGAGTGGAGGGGAGGGAATGGGATGAAGAAGGGAAGAGTGGGGTGATTAAGTGGGATTGAGGACGGGGGGAGTGGAGTGGAGGGGAGTTGGTGGATGAGTGGGGGGGGGGGGTAAATGGCGTGGGCTGGAGGAGCGAGCTGTTGGGTTGAGAAGGAAGGATGGGATGGAACAGGAGTGGAGTGGGGTGGAGGTCTAGGGTGGTGGAGGATTGAAAAAAAAGTATATTGTGGGGTGGAGGAGTGAGATAGAGGAGGGTGGAGTTCGGTGGTGGAGAGGAGTGGGGTGGAGGAGGGAGGGGGTGAGTGGAGGAGGGTTGTGTGTGTTGAGGAGTGGGTTGGAGGTGAGGGGCGGGGGGGGGGGGCCTGAGGGGGATAGTGTGGGGTGAAGTAGTAAAATGGGAGGAGAGTGGGGTGGTGGAGGTGGAGTGAGATAGAGGAGGGAGGAGATGGGTGGAGGAAGGGGAGTGAATTGGAGGAGTAAGTAGAGGGGTGGATGAGAGTTGTTGGCTTGTGTGGTGGAGGAGGGGGAGTGGGGTGGAGGAGAGGGGTGGGTGGGATGGGGCAGTGGAGTGGATCAGAGTGGAGTGTGGTGGAAGAGGGGGAAGTGGGGTGGGTGAGAGTGGAGTGTGGTGGAAGAGGGGAACGTGGGGTGGATGAGAGTGGAGTGTGGTGGAAGAGGGGGAAGTGGGGTGGATCAGAGTGAAGTGTGGTGGAAGAGGGGGAAGTGGGGTGGGTGAGAGTGGTGGAGGAGGGGAAGTGGGGTGGATCAGAGTGGAGTGGGGTGGAAGAGGGGTAAGTGGGGTGGATGAGAGTGCTGTGTGGAGGAAGAGGGGGAAGTGGGGTGGATGAGAGTGCTGTGTCGAGGAAGAGGGGGAAGTGGGGTGGATGAGAGTGCTGTGTCGAGGAAGAGGGGGAAGTGGGGTGGATGAGAGTGGAGTGTGGTGGAAGAGGGGGAAGTGGGGTGGATGAGAGTGGAGTGTGGTGGAAGAGGGGGATGTGGGGTGGATCAGAGTGGAGTGTGGTGGAAGAGGGGGAAGTGGGGGTGGATCAGAGTGCTGTGTGGAGGAAGAGGGGGAAGTGGGGTGGATGAGAGCGGAGTGTGGTGGAAGAGGGGGAAGTTTGGTGGATCAGAGTGGAGCGTGGAGGAAGAGGGGGAAGTGGGGTGGATCAGAGTGGAGTGTAGTGAAGATGCATAAGTGGGGTGGGTGAGGGTGGAGTGTGGTGGAGGAGGGGAAGTGGGGTGGATGAGAGTGGAGTGTGGTGGAAGAGGCGGAAGTGGGGTGGATGAGAGCGGAGTGTAGTGAAGATGTGTAAGTGGGGTGGGTGAGAGTGGTGGAGGAGGGGAAGTGGAGTGGATGAGTGTGGAATGGGGTGGATGAGTGTGGAGTGTGGTGGAAGAGGGGAAGTGGGGTGGATGAGAGTGCTGTGTGGTGGAAGAGGAGAAATGGGTGGATGAGTGTGGAGTGTGGTGGAAGAGGGGAAATGGTGTGGATAAGAGTGGAGTGTGGTCGAAGAGGGGAAATGGGGTGGATGAGTGCTGTGTGGTGGAAGAGGGGGAAGTGGGGTGGGTGAGAGTGCTGTGTGGTGGAAGAGGGAAAATGGGTGGATGAGTGTGGAGTGTGGTGGAAGAGGGGAAGTGGGGTGGATGAGTGTCGAGTGTGGTGGAAGAGGGGAAATGGGGTGGATGAGTGCTGTGTGGTGGAAGAGGAGAAATGGGGTGGGTGAGAGTGTTGTGTGGTGGAAGAGAGGAAGTGGGGTGGATGAGAGTGGAGTGTGGTGGAAGAGGGGAAAATTATCAACCGCCATAATGTCAGTCATCATTCTTATGCTGATGACACTCAACTCCAGAAGAGTGATACACCTGAAAAACTGTTGTCGCTCTTGCAAGAAACATCTAACTGCTTCCTGGATATTCAAAATTGGATGACTCTAAATAAGTTACAATTGAACGCGGACAAAACTGAAGCAATGATCATAGGAACTAAACAAAAACTCTCTTCCATTACAACTAATACAATCAAACTTGGCAGTACATCCATCCCTCTGTCCACTTCAGTCAGGAACCTCGGCGTTGTCCTTGACAACACACTGTCCATGCAAACATTTATCAATCAGACATGTCAATCCTGCTACTGTCAACTGCGGCGCATCAGTTCCATCCGGAAATATCTGTCCACTGACGCAACATCTAGACTTGTCGTTTCTCTCATTCTCTCTCGCCTTGACTACTGTAACTCTCTATTGTCTGGTTTGCCTGCTTCATCCATTCAGTCCCTTCAGCGCATACAAAATTCTGCTGCCCGACTCGTCCTCAGAAAGAAAAGATCTGAGCACACCACTCCTCTTTTGCAACATCTCCACTGGCTCCCTGTCTCACACCGAATAAAGTACAAGATCAGCACTCTATGCTACAAATGTATTCACAAATCAGCCCCTTCCTATCTCTGTGGCTGCCTTCACCTCTACACTCCATCTCGCTCACTACGATCAGCTTCGGATCCACTCCACTTACATATACCCAGATTCAAACTCTCGACTGTGTGGCCACCGTTCTTTCTCTGTCTCTGGACCTTGCAATTGGAATGAACTTCCTCTTTCGCTTCGTCAAGTCTCCACACTCAGCTCTTTCAAGTCTGGCCTTAAAACCCACCTCTTCCCAAAGTAGCCTCCCTTCCCTGCCTCTTCCTTGTCTTTTTTGTTTTTTTCAGTTTTAGAGTTATGCTTGCGTGAGAATGACTGGTGCGAAAGCGCTTTGATTTGTTTATGCACAAGATTTAGCGCTATATAAGTACCATTATTATTATTATTATTATTAAATGGGGTGGGTGAGAGTGGATTGTGGTGGAAAAGGGGAAGTGGGGTGGGTGAGTGCTGTGTGGTGGAAGAGAGGGAAGTGGGGTGGGTGAGAGAGCTGTGTGGTGGAAGAGGGGGAAGTGGGGTGGATGACTGTGCTGTTTGGTGGAAGAGGGGGAAGTGGGGTGGGTGAGAGTGCTGTGTGGTGGAAGAGGGGGAAGTGGGGTGCGTGAGAGTGGAGTGTGGTGGAAGAGGGGGAAGTGGGGTGGGTGAGAGTGGAGTGTGGTAGAAGAGGGGGAAGTGGGGTGGGTGAGAGTGCTGTGTGGTGGAAGAGGGGGAAGTGGGGTGGGTGAGAGTGCTGTGTGGTAGAAGAGGGGGAAGTGGGGTGGGTGAGAGCAGAGTGTGGTGGAAGAGAAGGAAGTGGGGTGGGTGAGAGTGCTGTGTGGTGGAAGAGGGGAAGTGGGGTGGGTGAGAGTGCTGTGTGGTGGAAGAAGGGAAGTGGGGTGGGTGAGAGTGCTGTGTGGTGGAAGAGGGGAAGTGGGGTGGGTGAGAGTGGAGTGTGGTGGAAGAGGGTAAGTGGGGTGGATGAGAGTGGAGTTTGGTGGAAGAGTGGAAGTGGGGTGGATGAGAGTGGAGTGTTGTGGAAGAGAGGGAAATGGGGCGGATGAGAGTGCTGTGTGGTGGAAGAGAGGGAAGTGGGGTGGGTGACAGTGGAGTGTGGTGGAAGAGGGGATGGGGTGGATGAGAGTGGAGTGTGGTGGAAGAGGGGAAATGGGGTGGGTGAGAGTGGAGTGTGGTGGAAGAGGGGGAAGTGGGGTGGATGAGTGTGGAGTGTGGTGGAAGAGGGGATATGAGGTGGATGTGTGCTGTGTGGTGGAAAAGGGGAAGTGGGGTGGATGAGAGTGCTGTGTGGTGGAAGAGAGGAAGTGGGGTGGATGAGAGTGGATTATGGTGGAAGAGGGGAAATGAGGTGGATGAGTGCTGTGTGGTGGAAGAGGAGAAATGGGGTGGCCGAGAGTGGTGTGTGGTGGAAAAGGGGAAGTGGGGTGGATGAGAGTGCTGTGTGGTAGAAGAGGGAAGTGGGGTGGATGAGAGTGCTGTGTGGTGGAAGAGAGGGAAGTGGGGTGGATGAGAGTGCTGTGTGGTGGAAGAGAGGGAAATGGGGTGGATGAGAGTGCTGTGTGGTGGTAGAGAGGGAAGTGGGGTGGATGAGAGTGCTGTGTGGTGGAAGATGCGTAAGTGGGGTGGGTGAGAGTGGAGTGTGGTGGAGGAGGGGAAGTGGGGTGGATGAGAGTGGAGTGTGGTGGAAGAGAGGGAAGTGGGGTGGATGAGAGTGCTGTGTGGTGGAAGAGAGGGAAATGGGGTGGATGAGAGTGGAGTGTGGTGGAAGAGAGGGAAGTGGGGTGGATGAGAGTGCTGTGTGGTGGAAGAGAGGGAAATGGGGTAGATGAGAATGGAGTGTGGTGGAAGAGGGGAAGTGGGGTGGATGAGAGTGGAGTGTGGTGGAAGATAGGGAAGTGGGGTGGATGAGAGTGGAGTGTGGTGGAAGAGGGGGAAGTGGGGTGGATGAGAGTGCTGTGTGGTGGAAGAGGGGGAAGTGGGGTGGCTGAGAGTGCTGTGTGGTGGAAGAGAGGGAAGTGGGGTGGGTGAGAGTGCTGTGTGGTGGAAGAGAGGGAAGTGGGGTGGATGAGAGTGCTGTGTGGAGGAAGAGAGGGAAATGGGGTGGATGAGAGTGGAGTGTGGTGGAAGAGAGGGAAGTGGGGTGGATGAGAGTGGAGTGTGGTGGAAGAGAGGGAAGTGTGGTGGATGAGAGTGGAGTGTGGTGGAAGAGGGGGAAGTGGGGTGGCTGAGAGTGTTGTGTGGTGGAAGAGAGGGAAGTGGGGTGGATGAGAGTGCTGTGTGGTGGAAGAGGGTGAAGTGGGGTGGATGAGAGTGGAGTGTCGTGGAAGAAAGGGACGTGGGGTGGATGAGAGTGCTGTGTGGTGGAAGAGAGGGAAATGGGGTGGATGAGAGTGGAGTGTGGTGGAAGAGAGGGAAGTGGGGTGGATGAGAGTGCTGTGTGGTGGAAGAGAGGGAAATGGGGTGGACGAGAATGGAGTGTGGTGGAAGAGGGGAAGTGGGGTGGATGAGAGTGGAGTGTGGTGGAAGATAGGGAAGTGGGGTGGATGAGAGTGGAGTGTGGTGGAAGAGGGGGAAGTGGGGTGGATGAGAGTGCTGTGTGGTGGAAGATGGGGAAGTGGGGTGGCTGAGAGTGCTGTGTGGTGGAAGAGAGGGAAGTGGGGTGGCTGAGAGTGCTGTGTGGTGGAAGAGAGGGAAGTGGGGTGGATGAGAGTGCTGTGTGGAGGAAGAGAGGGAAATGGGGTGGATGAGAGTGGAGTGTGGTGGAAGAGAGGGAAGTGGGGTGGATGAGAGTGGAGTGTGGTGGAAGAGAGGGAAGTGGGGTGGATGAGAGTGGAGTGTGATGAAAGAGAGGGAAATGGGGTGGATGAGAATGGAGTGTGGTGGAAGAGGGGAAGTGGGGTGGGTGAGAGCTGAGTGTTGTGGAAGAGGGGAAATGGGGTGTATGAAAGTGGAATGTGGTGGAAGAGGGGGAAGTGTGGTTGATGAGATTGCTGTGTGGTTGAAGAGGGTGAAATGGGGTGGATAAGAGTGGAGTGTGGTGTAAGAGGGGGAAGTGGGGGTGGATGGGAGTGCTCTTTGGTGGAAGAGAGGGAAGTGGGGTTGATGACTGTGCTGCGTAGTGGAAGAGAGGTATGTGTGATCGATAAGATTCACTTCGTTCGTGAGCTACAACTCCCACTGACGTTCACTGTATGCACAACAAGTGGGCTTTTACGCATGTGACTGTTCAGTTTTTACCCCGCCATGAAGGCAGCCATACTCCATTTTCAGAGGTGTGCATGCTGGGTATGTTCTTGTTTCCATAACCCACCAAATGTTGACATGGATGACACTGAGGATTTTTAACGTGCATATCTGATCTTCTGCTCAGTCAGGCACAAGCAGGTCTGAACACATGTTGACCTGGGAGATCGGAAAATCTCCACCCTTTACCCACAAGGCGCCATTACCGAGATTCAAACCCGGGACTCTCAGATTGAAAGTCCAACGCTTTAACCACTCGGCTATTGCGCCCGTCATTCTGTATAATGAAAAGTGATGCTTTATGCATCAGTGAGATGCACGTGTGTGGTCGACATCGCTCTAACATCTCCAAAATTCAGAGCAGAAATGAATGCAGAGACGCTTCCACACCAAGGCAGTGACCACATCCCGGTAGTTTTCAGTCTACAGAAACTGTCAGATAAACCCTGTATGAAACCGCGTGATCCATTTCAGTATGAAACCAAAGAGACAACCGTCATCGAAAAATTAAGACGCAGAAGAAACAAAAGAACGGCACCGAACAGGATGCAAACTATTCAGCCCCCATGGTGGAATACCGACACAGAGAGAGCCTGGATAGAAAAACATGCAGCTGTCAAACTTTGGCAAAAAGAAAGAACAAAACCATCTCCGGACAAAGATATTGAAACAAAAATGAAAGAAAGAACTAAACAGTTTGAAATCATTGCTCAAGAGGCCAAAAATGACAAGTGGAAATAGTTTTGCGAGGCACTCAGTTATGACTCAACATTGACAGAGTTCTGGCAATTTTATCGTCGCATGGAAGGGAAAACGTGCACAACAACAACCCCAGACATAGTAGACACTGACGGAACCAAGCTTAAGACAAACGAAGAAAAAGGATCCGCCCTGCTCAAACGTTTCATACAACAGTGCGATCAAAGAAACTTAGATGAGATAAAGAAATATGTTCAGGAGTTAAAACCAAACCCTTATGCAGACTGGACCTGATGATGACTTGACAATAGGTGCTCTAAACGAAGCAATAGCTAAATGCAAGAAAGAATCAGCTCCTGGCCCAGACAAAGTTCGCTACTCGGACATGAAGGAATTATCGGAAGAAGACAGAAGCAAACTTTTCAATCTATATCAAAACAGTTTCCACAATGGACAGGTGCCGGAGGACTGGACACACAGCGTCTTAAAACCCATACCAAAACCAGGAAAGGACCATCATCAGGTAAGCGGATACCGGATCCTAACCATGCAAAACATTGCTGGAAAGCTCATGGAACACATGATAGCCAGGAAACTTGCAAGGGATCTTGAACACAGGCACATTCTCCCTTCAAATCAAGGTGGGTACAGAACAGGCAAGTCCACATGGGAAAATGCAGCTGCTTTTGCATATGGGGTGTATGAAGGATTTCAAAGAAAAGAAGAAACACTAGCAGTAGCAATCGACCTTGAAGATGCCTACAATAAAGTCCAGTTTGCGCACCTCATGGAGCTGCTACTAAGGTATGGAGTAAGTTTGACACTGACAAGATGGATAGCAGCAGCGCTTCAGGAAAGAACCGTCGTCCTACGCCTCGGAGATTGGATGTCTGCACCTTCTAAACTATCCATGGGACTGCCACAAGGGTCTCCGCTCTCTCCTTCCTCTACAATGTCTACACGAAGGGCCTTGCAGACTTAAACAACAATGGAATTGCTCGGGTGCTTAACCTTGCGGATGATGGCCTGGTCTTCAAAACTTCGAAAAATGCTCAGGAAAGAACTAAAGCCGTCCAGAAACAACTAAACAATATTGCTCAATGGTGCAAAGACACAGGATCTTCCATCAATCCAGCGAAAGCCCAAACGTTGCTGTGCACCCTCAACAACAAATCCGCGAGCAAATCACCACCTTCTGTGTCATTCGATGGGATTCAAATTGAGAAAACTGAATGCCTACGCTACCTAGGAATACACTTCGACAGGATGCTGACCTTCAGAAAACATACGGAAAATACTGTTCTCAAATGCAAAAAGGGCCTTTCAGTCTTAAAAGCAATGGCAACCAAAGGAATTGAACAACGCCACCTCTTCCTGCTATACCAATCACTCGTCCTCAGTGTGATCGACTACGGACTTGGGCTAACAACACCGTCTCAAAGCAACCTCCTAAAATTAGAAAGAGTACAAAATGAAGCTATGAGGCTGATCCTTGGAACAACAAAAGACACGCCCACAGAAACTATGCGATACCTGCTTGACCTTCCTTCAGTGCAGGCCAGAAACAAGTTAGAACAGGTCAAGACCTACTTCAAAGCATTAGAAAACCCTCAAAACCCACTGCATGACGCAGTCAAAGAACCAAAAGGCAGCCGTCTAGGACGAGGAAGATCATGGATGGGGCAAGCAGAAGACACAATCCAGCTAGTATGCCGACTACAAGACCTGAAAGAAACAAAAGAATGGGAGAAAACCCCCGAAAACCTCAACCATCTATTCAACAGTCATTTCACCCACTCTAGGAAGACATTGTCGGGAATGGCTAGAGGGCAAAACTGATGCGGAAGTGAAGCTACTTATAGAAGAAAACAGTAAAGAAGAGGACATCATCATATACATAGATGGCTCAGTCACCAAAGACCAGTCTGGTTGGGGATTCACTGCGAAACAAAATGGAAAAACAATTTGGGAAGAGAATGCTGCCTACAAAGTCACAACCTCCAGCCTAACGATGGAAGTTGAAGCTGTGACACATGCCCTCCAGTGGCTATCGTCCATCCATACGCCCGGAAACCAACATGCCATGATTCTAACCGACTCAATGAACCTCATACAGAAAATTGAAAACGGAATGGGAAGCCCAGAGTGGCATAACGCAATGCGCAACTTTCAGATTAAAAAACTCACATGGTCATACTGCCCGGGACATGCAGGTGTTAAGGGAAATGAGCGAGCTGACAGACTTGCTGGTAACGCAACACCAACGAGCGGCCTACATCTAGGAAAATCGGAAATCCTCAGAAAAGTCAAAGAATACCAAAAAGAACAGGTACAAGGCCATCACACCATCGATCGCCTCAAAGAAATAGAAGCAGAGAGAGGGAGCGGCCGCAAGTCTAACATGAAAGGTAGAGCACGATGCTTTGCAAATCAAACAAATATCGGCATCATTTCCAAACCAACATTGCGCAAATTTCTTCAAAACGGAACAGAGTCTCTGTGGGCCTTTCCAAATACAATAAACTGAGCAACACACTAGACGCCACGTTCTTGGCATCAGAGATCTTTTCCCATCCCTCTTGCGGCCAGTCAGTGGCAGCCTCTGTGCGTGTGTGTATGTGTGTGTTTGTGTGTATGTGTGGGTCTGTGCTTTTGAGTGCGTTTGTGAATGCGCGAGAGTGAAAGTGTACACAAGTGTCAGGAGAGATATGTGTACGTGTGTGTGTGTGTGTGTGTGTGTGTGTGTGTGTGTGTGTGTGTGAGTGGAGGTGGGAGTGCGGGGGGAGGTGGGATAGAGGATGAGGTATGTGAGTGTATGCATGCCTACACTGTGGGAGCAACAGGATATTGGAACGTATATATATATATATATATATATATATATATATCTTTGTATGTACGTGTGTGGGGTTGGGGGTGGGAGATATGGGCGTATGTGTGTGTGCTTGTACAAGTAAGTGTTCATCTCTGTGAGTATGTGTTTGTGTGTGTGTGCGTGTGTGCCGTGGAAGCTGCGATACGTAGACAAGAAATGAGTGTGTGGAGGAGGGGGTAGAGGAGGTGCAAGGTAATGTGTGTGTGTGTGTGTGTGTGTGTGTGTGTGTGTGTGTGTGTGTGTGTGTGTTGGAGCTCATGTACGTTTATATGTATTTGACTTTGCTTTCATATGTGCTTGTACAAGTAAGTGTTCATCTGTGTGTGTGTGTGTGTGTGTGTGTGTGTGTGTGTGTGTGTGTGTGTGTCGTGGAAGCTGCGATACTCAGACTAGAAATGAGTGTGTGGAGGAGGGGGGTAGAGGAGGTGCAAGGTATTGTGTGTGTGTGTGTGTGTGTGTGTGTGTTGGAGCTCATGTACGTTTATATGTATTTGACTGTGCTTTCATATCTGTGAAACTGCATGTTTGGTGCATTTCTGTTATGCATGTGTGGGTGTATGTGTGAATGTGTGTCTTCATGTTTTACATTTATTCGCTTATTTATCACCATTGTTGTCTTATTTATTTATTTATTTATTTATTTATGTTTTATTATTATCATTTTATTAGTATTACTAATATTATTACTACTACCTTTTTCTATATTATAATTATTATTTATTTATTTATTTATGCAAGCTTATCTCTTTTTTTTTTCTCTTTTTTTTTTTCTTTTTTTTCTCAAGGCCTGACTAAGCGCGTTGGGTTACGCTGCTGGTCAGGCATCTGCTTGGCTTGGCAGATGTGGTGTAGCGTATATGGTTTTGTCCGAACGCAGTGACGCCTCCTTGAGCTACTGAAACTGAAACTGAAACAAGGGAATCCCTACTGATCCACTGCACTTCAGATCGCTGTCGAAATCCATGACAGCATACGTTTGAAGACGTTGTGAATCCGCCGAACAACGTTTTGTTGCATCCGAAGCAAATGGAATGGCTTGGCACGAGATCGAGGAAACTGTAGCGTGATTCAAAACAAAACGAAACAAATCACATCAAACTGGAATGTACGGAAGTGAAACGCGGACGGAGGTAAACACAGAGCTCACCTGTGACCCGGAAGCAGTAAGCAAAGTGATAATCCAGCCAATTACGTGCGAGTTCGCGAGAATTGATTGAGTTTCTGTTCGACGGACGACGAAAGAGTTGTGAAAGTCGTCACAGGGCTGAGTCACCCTCTCCAACAACGCAGCCCTCTCCGAAATGAGACATTAGTGTCTATAACAGAACCAAGACTGACCCCGGCCGACAAGCCATCAACAATGCCTGCCAATAGCGCGCCGCTGACACGGCTCAACGCTTTGACTGTGCCTCGGAAACTGATTGTGCTGGCCAATTTGACTGGCTCTCTTTTCCTTATCCCTTCTGCGAGGTTATGTGAATTATATAATTGTGCATTGATTTTAGATACTGTTGAATAACAGCTGGTTTTAACCATGTACATCGTTGTTTTAATTATAGTATGGTACTAGTTTTCATCTGTTCTCTTACTATGCTTATCGCTTTGTTGCTTTGTGATTACTATGTATGAGATTAATTAGCATTAACTTTGTATTTACTGACCCGTTCCAGACGGTCGTAAAAAGCCCAAACAACAGGAAAAGAACTCGGCGAGAGAAAAACAAGGGAAACAAAAGGGAGGTGATTACGTACCCTACTTCTCTGGAAAGAAAATCAACCAGCAGTGCATTTGTGGAGAAACGTGACCAACAACTGTCACACGATGCACTGAACGGAATGCAGTGACAGTATTGGGTGTATACTGACTTACCTGTGTTAGGCCAACGCTCAGCTTATATCACAGATTGATATAAGTTTACAGTTGGGCCAACAACAAAATGAGACTGAGCTGTCGTATTATCAATGGTTTCCCCATAGCGATGGGAAATCATTTACAGCTTATAGTCTGTTGTGAAGGACTAAGACTCTCAAAGTAGGAGGCAAAATTGCACTGACGCTTAGTGCTGCAGCAGTGGGGGCTAGCTGGCCTTTGGGAACCATCCCAACGCCAACCGTCCTAAAAACCGAGAGAGTGGGGATGTAACTTGGGCACGGGACACTGGCTCTCCACTACAATCAAATTCTAGCCCAGATAGTCTGGAAAGCAGTTACCTCTGCTGTTCTGATGGTCATACATACCTGTGTATCCATTTTATTATATATATATATATATATATATATATATATATATATATATATATATATATATATTAAGAAAGAAAGAAAACTTTCGAGAATGTGCCGAACTACATATTGATGATTCTGGTTTGTTGCTGGACATTGACGCAACAATCTCCAACGAAATTGAACAGTAACCCGCAGATCGGAACGCCTTTTATCCAGCAAGCAAGGCAAGTGTAACGCACTGAAAATCTACCAGCGGATTTATTCTCTTTCAGGGCTGCTAATAAATCACATATGTGACACAGAAACATCTACAAAATCACACCAAAACAAGAGAGGCAAGGCCTTCAAGACTCACATGTGATATGCACGTAAAAAAGATAAATAAAAATATAAATGATTGTTGTTGGGTTTTTTTTTAAGTTCGTTAAAATGTGTAGTGTATTTTCTCGGCGAAATAGCCTGCTGCTTTTGCGTTGAATAATCTAATTAGATAAGTCAGCATTTATGTACATGTGCCATTAAAAAAAGAAGAGAAATCACCAGCCCCGTCTTTTCTCTGTACAGAAACGAAACACCGCAGTGTGTTCTCCGGCAACAAAGTGTGACTGTGAAAGTATTAACTCGTGCCAGTGAGGCCCATCGAGCTCAGTAATTTATAAGCTCAGTGGTGACGCACACAGAAATGAAGGAGATAAAAAAACAATCAAAAAAATCAACCGGATGTTGACACAGGCCAAATCACTGTAGGTATACTGGTCAGATTTTATGTAACAAAGATGTTTCGGAGAAAAAAAAAAAGATATCCTCAAAGTCTGGAGAAAACTTAAAGTAATGAAAAAAGTGTAAATCCTTCTGTTTACAACATATAATTTGAAAATAAAGATTTCTCAACAGTTTTTGAAAAAGTTGAAGCATTTGCAGATGTTTGCAAAATTCAGTTGTATATAGGGTTTGCCAGACAAAGAAAGACTTGTCTCTCTTTGTGTGTGTGTGTGTTACTCTCTTTGTCTCTCTCTCTCTTTGTGTGTGTATGTGCAACCAAAGACAGGGTAATGTATTTGTTGTACACAGACAGAATCTAAGATGCGTTGGAAACTTGGAGAAAGACAACTGAAGCATGAAGATCACTTCTTTTTTCTTCTTGGTCACAGAGTAAAGTTCTGCGAGTGCTGCAACTGAAATAATTTGATTTTTTTTTCAGAGCACGGCCAGTTTGTGGATGCTGAAAGAAAAATTACTGCCTATATCAGTCTGTAATAATGTCATGTCAAATAACGGCTCACACACGCACACACATTTTTTTTTTCAGGATGAACTGTGACAGGGGAGATGATAATTGGTTTTGAACATTTTTATACACAATTACAATTTTTTTTTCCAGCGGCTGGCTGTGCATGAAGGAGGGAAGGATTTCCGCAAGGGGTCTGCCTGTCTCCTGGAACTTCGCTGCACTGACTGTGGGAAGCTAGCAGCTGACTACACATCAAAGAAAACTGGCACTGTCCACACAGGCTACGACATAAACAGACGTTTCGTCACAGCTGCTACCACCAGTGGCTGCTCATTCTCCCAGACCAAGAGGCTGTGTGCATGATGGGCATGCCTACACCGATGAGTGAGCCGATGTGGTATTTCTACAAACAGAAGTTGCATTTGGGAGCAAAACGCGCAGCTGATAAACATCTTCAGGATGCGGCTAACCAGGTGCGACGGACCTATGCGGACATGAACATTGGGCTTCCTGACAGTCAAGGCATCCTCAATGTGTCGGTGTCAATTGATGGCAGCTGGCAGAAGCGAGGACATTCTTCACATAACGGATTGGTGACCGTCATTGACATCATCACAGGGCTGATAATTGATTTTGTGGCTCTCAGCAACTTCTGCCAGGTGTGTGAAACTGGGCCCAAACCTGTCGATGAACGCTATGCTGACTGGATGGAGCAACATCATGACAAGTGCCAGAAAAACATCAACTGCTCGTCAGGTGCCATGGAGATGGAGGGGGCTGTGCGGATTTTCCAGCGTTCTGTGGAGCTGCATGGATTCAGATACACGGAAATGCTGGGCGATGGCGATGCAAAGACATACAAATGTCTTACCGAGGCTGATCCATACGATGGCTACCCGATAGAAAAGATCGACTGTGTGAACCATGTGGTGAAGAGAATGGGTACTGCACCGCGAAATCTCGTCCAGAAAAGGAAAGCCCAGGGTCAGCCAATAGGTGGACGTGGCAAGCTGACAGATGTGAGAATAAAACAACTCACAAACTACTACGGCCGTGCCATCAAAGACAATGCTGGAGATCTCGAGGCAATGCAAAGAGCAGTGTGGGCTAGTTTTTTTCAAACACTAAGCAATGATGAGTCGCACAACCACTCTTACTGCCCTGAAGGTATGTCATCCTGGTGCTTCTTCAACAGAGCCATAGCCTCCAACACACAGCCAGACACCCACAAGCACCCACTCCCAGCAGAAATCGGAGACGCACTGAAACCTATCTACCACAGGCTTGGGGACCCACAGTTGCTTCGTCGTTGTCTGGCTGGAAAGACCCAGAACTCCAATGAGAGTTTCCACTCTCTGATGTGGAGTGTGTGCCCCAAGGAAAGGTGGGGCAACCTCCGCACAGTGGACACTGCCCTGGCCATCACCATCCAGAAGTTCAACCAGGGATCTTCAGCCCTCCTGTGTGTTCTGGCTGAGCTGGAGCTGCTGACCACCACCACCACCCAGCAGTTTGCAGAAGAGGAGAATGTCAGCAGGCTGAAAAGTGCAACCAGAAAAAGCTCTGCAAAGGAAAAAGATAAAAGAAAAAAGATTGACGCAATTCGCCGCCGCGAACGACAGGATCAACAAGAGCGGGAGGGCCTTGTGTATGGTGCAGGGGAATTTTGAAGGTATTTCAACCTTTTTCTGATTCATTTTCAGACTCCTGTGATGTGTGTAAACATTGCATGCAACACAAGTGAATTAATTCCAGATTGCAGTCTGAATACCAAGCTCAGAAACCTGCTGAAGAAAATACAATCTTTGGAAGCAAATTTCTCAAAACTCGTGTTTTTATATATGTAACGAATTTGGTATCCCTGTAGTTTTGGTTTGAGAACAGCTATTGATCTGAAATTTGGCACACTAACGTAAAATTGCCTGCTGAGTACAATAAAGCTATTCAAAAGAGTGTATCTTGGATACTTTTTGCTTTATTATCATGACAATGACCTACTTGTGATTAAAAAAAAAATCACCTGTAATGGCATGCATGAGGTATCTAAGTCAGGTACTAATCAGTTTATTTCATGGCTTTATTGCACAAAATAATCTACGAGGAAATCAGTAAAACCAAATTAGGGCATGAGTTGAATTAAAATCAACCTTAAAAATGGGAACAGAAGACGCTAGTATTATTTCGAGATAAATAATAATAAAAAAATTAGTAAAAATATTTCTACCCCATGTATTGACACAAAAGATTGTGTGATGCATTCTATTGGTATTTTCTTTATGTGTGCCAAATTTTGTGACTGTAGCTCCAATAGACGCTGAGAAACAAAAATGCCCCGAAATCTACCTTAAGCGCCCCCTTAAGTTCTGACTGTCGAGTGATCAAAGAAACTTAGATGAGAAAAAGAAATATGTTGAGGAGTTAAACCAAACCCTTATGCAGACTGGACCTGATGATGACTTGACAATGGATGATCTAAACGAGGCAATAGCTAAATGCAAGAAAGAATCGGCTCCTGGCCCAGACAAAGTTCGTTACTCAGAGATCAAGGAGCTATCGGAAGAAGACAGAAGCGAACTTTTCAATCTATATCAAAACAGTTTCCACAATGGACAGGTGCCGGAGGACTGGACACACAGCTTCTTAAAACCCATACCAAAACCAGGAAAGGACCATCGTCAGGTAAGCGGCTACCGGATCCTAACCATGCAAAACATTGTTGGAAAGCTCATGGAACGCATGATAGCCAGGAAACTTGCAAGGGATCTTGAACACAGGCACATTCTCCCTTCAAATCAAGGTGGTTACAGAACAGGCAAGTCCACATGGGAAAATGCAGCTGCTTTTGCATATGAGGTGTATGAAGGATTTCAAAGAAAAGAAGAAACACTAGCAGTAGCAATTGACCTTGAAGATGCCTACAATAAAGTCCAGTTTGCGCACCTCATGGAGCTGCTACTAAGGTATGGAGTAAGTTTGACACTGACAAGATGGATAGCAGCAGCGCTTCAGGAAAGAACCGTCGTCCTACGCCTCGGAGATTGGATGTCTGCACCTTCTAAACTATCCATGGGACTGCCACAAGGGTCTCCACTCTCTCCTGTCCTCTACAATGTCTACACGAAGGGCCTTGCAGACTTAAACAACAATGGAATTGCTCGGGTGCTTACCCTTGCGGATGACGGCCTGGTCTTCAAAACTTCAAAAAATGCTCAGGAAAGAACTGAAGCCGTCCAGAAACAACTAAACAATATTGCTCAATGGTGCAAAGACACAGGATCTTCCATCAATCCAGCGAAAGCCCAAACGTTGCTGTGCACCCTCAACAACAAAACCGCGAGCAAATCACCACCTTCTGTGTCATTCGATGGGATTCAAATTGAGAAAACTGAATGCCTACGCTACCTAGGAATACACTTCGACAGGATGCTGACCTTCAGAAAACATACGGAAAACACTGTTCTCAAATGCAAAAAGGGCCTTTCAGTCTTAAAAGCAATGGCAACCAAAGGAATTGAACAACGCCACCTCTTCCTGCTATACCAATCACTCGTCCTCAGTGTGATCGACTACGGACTTGGGCTAACAACACCGTCTCAAAGCAACCTCCTAAAATTAGAAAGAGTCCAAAATAAAGCTATGAGGCTGATCCTTGGAACAACAAAAGACACGCCCACAGAAACCATGCGATACCTGCTTGACCTTCCTTCAGTGCAGGCCAGAAACAAGTTAGAACAGGTCAAGACCTACTTCAAAGCATTAGAAAACCCTCAAAACCCACTGCATGACGCAGTCAAAGAACAAAAAGGCAGCCGCCTAGGACGAGGAAGATCATGGATGGGGCAAGCAGAAGACACAATCCAGCTAGTATGCCGACTTCAAGACCTGAAAGAAACAAAAGAATGGGAGAAAACCCCCGAAAACCTCAACCATCTATTCAACACAGTCATTTCACCCACTCTAGGAAGACATTGTCGGGAATGGCTAGAGGGCAAAACTGATGCGGAAGTGAAGCTGCTTATAGAAGAAAACAGTAAAGAAGAGGACATCATCATATACACAGATGGCTCAGTCACCAAAGACCAGTCTGGCTGGGGATTCACTGCGAAACAAAATGGAAAAAATATTTGGGAAGAGAATGCTGCCTACAAAGTCACAACCGCCAGCCTAACGATGGAAGTTGAAGCCGTGACACATGCCCTCCAGTGGCTATCGTCCTTCCATACGCCCGGAAACCAACATGCCATGATTCTAACCGACTCAATGAACCTCATACAGAAAATTGAAAACGGAATGGGAAGCCCAGAGTGGCATAACGCAATGCGCAACTTTCAGATTAAAAAACTCACATGGTCATACTGCCCGGGACATGCAGGTGTTAAGGGAAATGAGCGAGCTGACAGACTTGCTGGTAACGCAACACCAACGAGCAGCCTACATCTAGGAAAATCGGAAATCCTCAGAAAAGTCAAAGAATACCAAAAAGAACAGGTACAAGGCCATCACACCATTGATCGCCTCAAAGAAATAAAAGCAGAGAGAGGGAGCGGCCGCAAATCTAACATGAAAGGTAGAGCACGATGCTTTGCAAATCAAACAAATATCGGCATCATTTCCAAACCAACATTGCGCAAATTTCTTCAAAACGGAACAGAGTCTCTGTGGGCCTTTCCAAATACAATAGACCGAGCAACACACTAGATGCCACGTTCTTGGCATCAGAGATCTTTTCCCATCCCTCTTGCGGCCAGTCAGTGGCGGCTGTGTGTGTTTGTGTGTATGT
>NC_134882.1:55828499-55859312 GCF_041734735.1 Babylonia areolata | reverse complement strand
GTGGTGGTGTGTCCATCGAGATCGATGATGACAATCGTTGTCATCCAGATGGGGGATGGGGGATGGGGGGAGGGTGGTGGTGGGGTGGGGGGAAGGATGCTCATGAATCTATCTGTGAGTGCGCAGATGGCTGAATAGTCCAATCTGCGCACGAAATGTTCGCTGACAGTTGGGGCAGACAAAGACAGGCATATCATTGTCAGGGAGCTTGTTTGCCCGTGACTTTCTGGCCTGCCTCTTCTGAACACCTGCAGCAGTCCTGTTGGCCTCGCACAACTTGGCGCCTTTGTGCACAGCAGCGCGCCATTTGTTACGGTCCACTGCAGATTCCTCCCAGGAGTCAGGGTTGATATCAAACGCTTTCAGAGAGACTTTCAGAGTATCTCTGAAGCGCTTCTTCTTACCTCCGTGTGATCTCTTCCCTTGCTGCAGCTCGCCATAGAAGAGCCTTTTGGGCAGCCGATGGTCTGGCATACGCGCCACGTGTCCATCCCAGCAAAGCTGGGACTGCGTCAGGATGGTGAAGATGCTGGGAAGGGTGGCTTTTGTGAGCACCTCTGTGTCTGGGGTCCTGTCTTGCCACTTGATGTTCAGTAGCTTCCTGAGGCATGTTGTGTGGAAGTGGTTCAGCTTCTTGGCATGTCGTTGGTACACTGTCCAAGTTTCGCAGCCGTACAGTAGTGTGGGGAGAACTACTGCTCTGTAGACCTTTAGCTTGGTCTCAAGACTAATGCCTCTTCTGTTCCAGACATTTGCATTGAGTCTACCAAACGTTGCGCTTGCTCTTGCAATCCTGACGTTCACTTCATCGTCGATGGTCGCATTTCGTGACAGTGTGCTGCCAAGGTATGTGAACCGCTCCACCGTACTGAGTCTCTGACCGTTGACTGTGATGTTGGGCTCAACACGGGGTTTCCCTGGGGCTGGCTGATGGAGAACTTCAGTTTTCCTCGTGCTGATGGTAAGGCCGAAGTTCCTGCTGGCAGTGGCAAACTTGTCGACGCTGAGTTGCACGTCAGCTTCAGATCCAGCGTTGAGGGCACAATCATCAGCAAACAAAAAGTCTCTGATGATGTCTGTCATGACCTTCGTTTTTGCTTGAAGCCTTCTGAGGTTAAACAGCTTGCCATCTCTTCGGTACTTTAGGCCGATTCCAACATCGCCATCTCTGAAGGCATCAGTAAGCATTGCAGAGAACATGAGGCTGAACAGCGTTGGAGCCAGGACGCAGCCTTGCTTGACACCATTTGTGACAGGAAAAGGAGCAGATGTTTCGCCATTGTCCTGGACTCGAGCCTGCATGCCTTCATGGAATTGGCTGACCAAGGAAATAAATTTCCAAGGGCATCCGTACTTGGCCATGATCTTCCACAGTCCCTCTCTACTCACGGTGTCGAAGGCCTTAGTGAGGTCGACATAGGTGGAGAACAGATCAGCGTTTTGCTCCTGACATTTCTTTTGCAGCTGCCTTGCAGCAAACACCATGTCGGTGGTTCCGCGCTCTTTCCGGAAACCACATTGACTCTCAGGCAAATGACCTTGGTCAAGGTGTGCTGTGAGGCGGTTTAGTAGGATCCTGGCAAGTATCTTGCCTGCGATGGAGAGCAAGGAAATGCCCCGATGGTTATCACAGGCTTGCCGGTTCCCCTTTCGCTTGTACAAGTGAATGATAGATGCATCTTTGAAATCCTGGGGGATCGTCTCTTCTTTCCACATGAGTGAGTACAGCTGATGGAGCTTCTCAGTCAGCACAGTGCCTCCATCCTTGTAGACCTCTGCTGGTATGGAGTCTGAACCAGGTGCTTTGCCACTGGATAGCAGACGGATTGCTTTCTGGGTCTCAAGAAGTGTTGGCGGATCGTCCAGTGCTTTGTTATTGGGGACTTGTGGGAGACGGTCTATGGCTTCATCATTTATGGAGGAAGGGCGATTTAAGACACTGTTGAAGTGCTCAGCCCAGCGTTCGAGAATTTTTTCCTTCTCGGTGATCAAGGTATTCCCATCTGCACTGAGGAGGGGGGGATGATCCTGAGGATGTGGGGCCGTAGACTTCTTTTAAGGCATCATAGAACCTCTTCATATCGTGCCTGTCAGCATATCCCTGGATCTCATCAGCTTTGTCACTCAGCCACTTATCCTGCATCTGGCGTAACTTTTGCTGAACAGTCCTGCGGATGGCATCGTACGCATCCTTTTTTGATGTGGACTTTGGGTTGCTCAGGTAGGCTTGATGCAGACGGCGTTTCTCATCCAGAAGCTGCTTGATTTCATCACAGTTTTCATCAAACCAGTCTTTGTGCTTTCTGGTCATGGGTCCCAGGGTCTCTGAAGCTGTACTATAGATCAGCTCACGCAGGGTCCTCCAGTCAGACTCCACATTCTGTTTGTCCAGAGAGGCGGATTCCAGACGATCTTCCAGCAGCTCCACAAAGGACTGTTTGATGGTGATGTTTTTCAGCTTAGCGATGTTGAGCCGTTTTGGAGCCTTCTGGCCTTGGGGGCGTCTCTTGGGCTGGATTCGAATATTCAGCTTCGAGACTACAAGGCGATGGTCTGTCCAACACTCGGCGCCGCACATGGTCTTTGTTACACGAACATCTTGCCTATCCCTTTTCCTGACGATGACGTAATCGATGAGATGCCAATGCTTTGAGCGAGGGTGCATCCATGACTTCCTGTTACGGGTAGGGAGGCAGAAAACTGTGTTGGTTATCAGTAGTTCGTGCTCTGCACCGGTCTGAAGCAAAAACAATCCATTTGGGTTGCAGTGGCCCACACCATGCTTTCCAATCACTCCATCCCAGGAGATGTAGTCAGAGCCAACTCTAGCATTGAAGTCCCCAAGAATGATGAGCTTGTCTGCTTTAGGGATAGCAGCAATGACAGAGTGAAGGTCCTCGTAGAACTTCGCCTTCACTTCATCCAGGTTGGTCATGGTTGGGGCATAGGCACTGACAATGGTGAGGTGCTTCTGGCCAGATGCCAGTGGGAGTTTCATGGTCATAAGCCTATCGTTGACTCCCTTTGGGATTCCAGCTAGCTTGCTGACAAGTGCTGTTTTTACTGCAAAACCAACGCCAGCCTCATATCGCTCTTCGCTTCCTCGTCCACTCCAGAAGAAGGTGTAACCAGATCCCCGTTCACAGAGCTCGCCTTCGCCTGCAAGCCGAGTCACTCAAGGCTGCGATGTCAATGTTGTATCTGGCGAGTTCGGATGCAACTAGTGCCGTTCTCCTTTGGGGTCTGTCCGCGTCATCTCTGTCCAGGAGAGTCCTTATGTTCCAAGCACCAATGGTGAGAGGAACGATCCTTGTTTTTTTTCTTTTCTTTCTCTTTGTTTCGACCGCTGATGTAGGTTCCCCACCAGCTGCGGTATGCTGGCCAGGGTGATATGGAGCAGGCAATTTTTAGGGCACCTTTTCTAGCCCCTTCCTCATGCCAGGGAGGTGAGCAGTGCATTCCTAAAGAGGGCTGCTCAGACGCTCAGACGGCTGCCGAGCTCCATCGCTGCTCCTGTCGACGAAGAACGACCCTATGGCCTGAGCCGCCTGCTTGCAGGTCTGCGGCTGCGACTGCCAGTGTACCCACACCTGTCGTTTCGTCGCTCGCCTGTCGCCACAGGACTTGGGGGTGATGAAATGATGAAGGATGAAAGATCATTAAGGATGACTGATGATTTGCGCGATGAGTTTGTTTAAAGTGAAGAGAAGTTGCGCAACGTCGACCTCACTCTCTCGTCCGGGTCCACCAATTTCCAGTGGCAAGACTAAGTCGAGACGACTGGAGGATGAGCACGGATGCAGTGGATGACCAAGATATCCTTTCGGTGTCTCATCTTGCTCTCTGCACTCCACAGTGCGTTGCTGTAACCGCCTTCCTCTACGTTGAACCGATAGGTTTCTTCCGCAGATTCTGCCGGATCCAGACTTCGCATGCATGGGTAGACACACCCCGGAGGCCAACTGCGTGTGGCATGCACACAGCACGGTGGAGCTAGATGGCCGTCAGTGGCTCTCCTGAGCCGACGCCCTTTTATAGATCTCGTTTTTAATTCCATAAGGGTGTCTAGCCACCCGCCTCACCAGTCCCGGACGGGAGCGGTGGGAGTGCCGGTTTAGTCGCCGGCAACCCGACCCTGAACAGGTTGTACTGGATTACAGGTTACCAGTAGCAGATCTAATGACCTGACCTGACTAATATATATAATTATATATATATATATATATATATATATAGAGAGAGAGAGAGAGAGAGAGAGAGATCCATTTAAGTTTGGAAATTTTACCTGACAAGGGAAGGTACCAACTCAACGCCTCCTTTCAGTGTCAACAAGAAGCTGAAAGATGGCAAGAGAACTGCAGCGTCGAGTCTGGAAACTTGAGGCAACGCTCTTTAAGACTTGCCTGTGCAACGGACGACCGTCGACTTTGTGGTACCAGTCTTTCCACTGAAGTCTCTGTAGTGCAAGGAGTGTTCATCCGCAGCTGACTACCACCAGGGTTGGCAAGTCACTGCTGTATCGTTGTATCGTGTTACATAATGTGTGTGAGCCTCTGTCGTCTTTCTAGAAGTAACAGACACTCGCACCGTCCTTCTATTCCTGGCTGAGGCTGTGGCCAATTATTGGAAATGAATCGTCCATCTTGCGTCTGTCTGTCTGTCTGTCTGTCTCTCTCTCTCTCTCTGACACAAACAAAACACGGACACAAACAAAACACGGACAGCTGCTGTTGTGTGTGTCACGGGTCATTCACACATGCATGAGGCAGATCAATCAGCTGCAACTTGACCCCTGGTGAGGAGAAAGCCCTGCAGGAGCTGAAGGACAGAAGAGACATCATCATCAAACCTGCTGACAAGGGTGGTGCAGTGGTCGTGTGGCGCAGAGACCTCTACCTCCAAGAAGCCAGGTCTCAGCTGTCCAACACCACCTTCTACGGCCCTATCGCCAGAGACACCACCAAGGCTGACAATGCGCTCATCCGTAAGACCATCAAGACGGCAGTTGATAACAGTCATCTTCCGTTTGAAGCCCACCATGCTATCATGAAGGAGCCTTGTGAGTCCCTCCTTTACCTCCTCCCCAAAATACACAAGGTCAACAATCCTGGGCGACCTATCGTTTCGGCCTGTGCTTGCCCACTGCCCTTATTTCCGCCTTCCTCGACTCCGTGTTCCAGCCATTGGTGGCTGCCTTACCCACCTACATGAATGACACCAATCACACCCTGAACCTCCTGAACGACTTCTCCTTCCCTGCTGACTGCACTGAGAGGCATGTGTTTACCATGGACATTGTGTCTCTTTACACAAACATCCCCCATCCGGAAGGCATGCTGGCTGTCAAACAATTTCTACCCAAGAGTTCTCTCCGCCTCCATTTTCCTACCATCCTGCGCTTGACTGAACTTGTCCTGACCCTCAACTCCTTCTCTTTCGACCAGGACCACTTCCAGCAGCAGAGCGGCGTTACCATGGGCACAAAAATGGGTCCCAGCTTTGCCTGTTTGTTTGTGGGCTTCATTTAGGAGCAGGCCTTCAGACAGTACAAAGGTGTCAGACCAACCTTCTACAAGCGCTTCATTGATGACTGCCTTGGCATAGCCACCGGCCCCGTAGATTCCCTTCAGGCCTTCATCGACTTCATGTCAAACTTCCACCCTGCCTTAAAATTTACCCACACCATCTCCAACTCCTCCGTCCTGTTCTTGGACATCCTTGTCACCATCCAACCCACCTGCAATTTTCTGACCACAAGTGTCTTCTATAAGGAGACTGACTCACATTCGTACCTCTTGTACTCCTCCAGTCACCCCCAGGCCTGCAAAAACAGCATTCCCTTCACCCAGTTCTTTCGGCTCAGACGCATCTGTAGTGATGAGCTGGATTTTGAACATCAGGCTGAGAGGATGGTCGGCTTTTTTCTAGCCAGACAATACTCTGAGGCCTTGATCCAGAGAGGCCTTGATAAGGCCCGTGCCATCCCCCGCTCCCAGGCACTGATGTCCCGAGTACACACAGAAAAGGATGAGCGTACTGCAGCTGTCCTGACCTTTCATCCCCACAACCTCCCTGTACGCAGCATCCTTCTCAACAGTTTCCACCTTCTTAAGTCTGACACACACTTGAGTGAGATATTTCCCCGCCCACCCCTCATTGCCTTCAAGAGAGACACCAATCTAAGGGACCACTTGGTGCGAGCTGCTGTTTGTAGGTCTGGGCCCCCTCTCCCTCCTGGTACCAGTCCCTGTGGCCGGAAGGGGTGAAAAACATGCCCCTTCGTGTATACTTCCACCACCCTCACGGGTCCCACTAGGAAATTCACAGTCAGGGCGCACTTCGACTGCCAGTCCGAGAACCTTGTGTATATCCTCACTTGCACCCTTTGTGCCAAAAAGTACACTGGTCAAACCTACCGCAGCCTGAACGAGCGCTTCACTGAACACCTGCGCTCCATGCGCCTTGGCTACAGTGACCCAGTGGGCACCCATTTCAACAGCCCCCTTCACAGTTTTGCCCATGCGAGGATCGCTGCTGTCTGGCAGAACCAGTCCACTGGCCTGTACCGGCGCTTCATGGAGTCCACCGTGATTGCCCGCCTTGGTACCCTCGCCCCAGCTGGACTCAACACCAAAGAGTGACGGCAGCGGTTTTCCAGGCATTCTCTAACCCCTTTCTGATCCTTGCCCTCTTTCTCTTTTCCTCTATTTATCCGCCACCCCTCATCCCGTTTTTTGTTTATATACTTTATTATTTTATTTCATTTTATTGCATTTATCTATTTATATATTCCTCTGTGTGTGTGTGTGTGTGTGTGTGTGTGTGTGTGTGTGTGTGTGTGTGTGTGTGTGTTTGTGTTTGTGTGTGTGTTTGTGTGTGTTGGTTGTTTTGCTGTTGTTTTAATTATTTATTTATTTACTTTTGTTTTTATTATTATTATTATTTATTTTAATTTATTTATTTATTTTTTTTCAATTATATATGTGTGTGTTGATATATATATATATATATCTATATATATATATGTGTGTATATATATATATATATATATATATATAATTTTTTTCCCACTTATTTTACTTTCTTGTTCATATGTCCCTAACACTAACAGTCTCTTCCACCCTCTTACCTCACTCCTGCCCTCTCACCCCCTGCCCACCTTCCCTCACCCTTCCCTTTCAGAACCCTTTCTTTCCCTCATACATTCACACTGACAGTTCTACTCACCCTGCTTTGTTTTTTGTGTCCTTTCCTGTGACTTCTCATCACTTTCCTTTCCTGAACTTTACTCTCTCTCCCTCTGTCTGTACCTTTCTGTCTGTCACTCACTCATTTCATTTGCCTGAAGAAGAGCTTGTGGCTCGATACGTCGCCTCTTTTATCCCAAGTAAGTCGACTTTTACCAAGATTTTTTAGTCTACCTCCCACACACACCCACCATTGACTTTCCATGGACACCGACATCTTGTGGTGATTCCTTCACCCCACCACCATCACATCTACTGACAGACCCTGAACCAGCTGAGCCGTCCCAAGATGGTATCGTCATCCTCCTGCCCACTCCACCTGTGGCGCACAGCAACCCTCACAAGGGAAGAGAAACCAGAAGCCACAAAAAGACAGTAACGCCAGTGGGAAGAGGACTAGATTCCAAAAAAGCGAACATTGTTCCAAACAGTACATACACAGGCTGTCGGTTCACTTCCAGAACTGAAACAGAAGGTTTTCGATTTAGACCAGCCGCTTGATTCTTTATCTAGTGCACAATCTACATTACAAAATAACATTTTCACAGCTGTCGAAGACATCAAGGTTATCACTAAAAACGAATTACGTATCAATATTTCTGATAAATTCAACCTGCTCATTTCCAAACTGGATGACATGCAGTCTCAGCTCACAAAACTGGAAGCATCAAACAAACAGCTAACAAAAGACAACCAGTCCATCAAAACACAGCTAGGGTTAATAAACTCTGAAATTAAAAAAATCTAAACCAGAAGAGAAGAAAGGTGTGACATCATCCACACAAACACCCTCTGAGATTCATGACAAACCTACAAGTGTAGATGTAAGCACAGAAACAGACACAATTCCCTACCATCAAACCGCCCCAAGTCATGATACTGTAGCTAAGCCCTCTGTTTCACCAGAGAGCAGTGCACGGGCGGAAATCCAGACAGTAACACCATCCCATAAACACTGTCCTCGTGAAAACAAACCGGACAGTACACCAGCCCCCTCTTCTGATTACAATGATGAACATGGAAACTTTTCATTACTCAGTTTCCACATCTAACCCTTTCTCTGTGCTCTCGAGTGCAGAGAATAGCATCCCAGCTGATGCAGTCCCTCCAGTATATAGAGTTACTATGTTAAATAGTAAACCAACAACTTCCCTCACCCTTCCCTTTCAGAACCCTTTCTTTCCCTCATACATTCACACTAACAGTTCTACTCACCCTGCTTTGTTTTATGTGTCCTTTCCTGTGACTTCTCATCACTTTCCTTTCCTGAACTTTACTCTCTCTCCCTCTCTGTTTGTACCTTTCTGTCTGTCACTCACTCATGTCATTTGCCTGAAGAAGAGCTTGTGGCTCGATACGTCGCCTCTTTTATCCCAAGTAAGTCGCCAACAGAGCAGGCTTTACCATACGAACCAAACTTGCACGACAGCTTGACAGCCTTCCATGTGGGATAAACGACAGGCTGATGACCCTGCGTCTGAAGCTGTCCAAGGATTGCTTCGCCACAGTCATCAGCCGCTATGCCCCAACGATGACCAACCCTGATGACATTAAAGAAGCTTTCTACGAGGAGCTCAACCACACCATTTCAGCGGTAGACAGAAAGGACAGGCTGATCATCCTTGGGGGTTTCTGTGCCCGCGTCGGCGTGGACTTCTCATGGCCAAAAGTCCTAGGACAGCACGGCACTAGCAAGTGCAACTCCAACGGACTGCTTTGCTCTCGCTCTTCGCGCAGCATGGACTGACCATTACCAACACCCTCTTCCAACAAGCGGACAAGTACAAGAACACATGGATGCACCCCCGCTCCAAGCAATGGCACATGCTGGACTATGTGATTGTCCGGCAGAGGGACAGAGGTGATGTTTCCATTAAACGCTGCATGAGAGGAGCAGTCTGTTGGTTGGACCATCGCCTGGTACGCAGCAAGTTGAACATCAGACTTGCACGCAAGCTCCAACCAGCCAGGAAGAAACCCCCTAGGAAGCTGAACATCCACCGCCTCCCTATCACCAAGGACGTGCTGCAGCAGCAAATCCAAGTAGCTCTCCAAGAAATTCCTGCATCGACTGATGTAGAAGAGGTATGGAGCACCTTTAGAGATGCTGTGTACACAGCAGCAGCTGACACACTCGGCTTTGTACAGAGGAGCCACAAAGACTGGTTTAACGAGAACGACTCTGGAATCTCCAAGCTCCTGAACACACTGCATATACGGCATCAGGATCACATTTCCGATAAAGACTGTCAGAGGAAGGAGAACCAGTTCTTGCAAACCAAGCAACTCGTACAGAAGAAGCTGCGTGAGATGAAGAACACCTGGTGGGAGAGAAAGTCCGAAGAGCTTCAGTCCGCTGCTGATTCTCATGACATGAAGACCTTCCATGATGGTCTCCGAGCTGTGTATGGGCCGAGAGTCACAGGATCAACCCCTGTCCGAGTCTTTGACCAGACCACCCTCCTGACAGACAAGAAAAACATCCTTGCCCACTGGGCAGAACACTTCAACACCCTCCTCAACAGGGACTCGTCCGTATCAGACGAGGCAATTGCAGCCCTCCCACAGCTACCAGTCAGTGACTCGCTAGCTGCCTCTCCCACCAAGTCGAGACCCAGAAGGCCCTGAAGCTGACAACGTCAGGAAAAGCACCAGGAGCGGATGGAATCCAGGCTGACATCTACAAGTATGGAGGCGAGGTGCTGACAGACAAGCTGACCGCCCTGTTCCAGTCTATCTGGGAGAGAGGGGAGGTCCCACAGGATTTCAGGGATGCTTCTATTGTCCACATTTACAAACGGAAGGGAGGCAAAACATCCTGCGATAACCACCGTGGAATCTCTCTCCTCTGCATCGCCGGCAAGATCTTTGTGCGCATCATACTGAACAGACTAGTCATCCTTGAAGCACAGTGTGGCTTCCGCTCAGGCAGGGGAACATGTGACATGGTGTTTGCCGTGTGGTTCGTCCGTCGGGATCGACGAGGACCATCTAGTCATCCTGGGGGTGGGTGGGTTGGGCTCTGTGGGTGCGCAGATGACTGGTCAGGCCAATTCGCGCCCGGAAGGTTCTGACGCAGTGTGGACAGGGGATGGTGGCGGCTGTCGGGGACTTGCTGGCCCTGCTTTTCCTGGCCTGTCTGCGTTGCTCTGCTGCAGCGATTCTGTTGGCCTCACAGGATTTGGCGCCTTTGTGGACAGCTGAACGCCACTTTGGTCTGTCCATTGCATTCAGCTCCCATGTGTCGTGGCTGATGTTGAAGGCCTTCAGAGAAGCTTTCACAGTGTCTTTGAAGCGCTTCTTTTGGCCTCCATGGGAGCGCTTGCCATGTTGGAATTCGCCGTACAGCAGTTTCTTGGGGACCCGGTGGTCTGGCATGCGAACTACATGGCCTGCCCAGCACAGCTGGGCCTGCATCAAGATGGTGTAGATGCTGGGCAAGTTTGCACGAGTGAGCACCTCTGTGTCAGGGATCTTCTCTTGCCACTTTATGCCGAGAAGTTTTCTGAGGCTGGTGGTGTGGAAGTGGTTCAGCTTTTTAGCGTGGCGTTTGTAGACCGTCTATGATTCACATCCATAGAGCAGTGTGGTGAGAACTATGGCCTTGTATACTTTGAGCTTCGTCTCCATGGTGATGCCTCTCCTGTTCCAAACGTTCTTATGGAGTCTGCTGAAGGCAGCGCTGGTTTTGGCGAGTCTGGCATTCACCTCGTCGTCGATGACAACTGTGCGAGAGAGTGTACTGCCCAGGTATGTAAACTTGTCCACCGCGTTCAGTCGTTGCCCGTTGATGAATGTTTGGTTCAACGTAAGGCTTTCCTGGAGATGGTTGGTGCATCACCTCAGTCTTCTTTGTGCTGATTTTGAGGCCAAAGTTGTCACAGGCAGCAGAGAACTTGTCGACGCTGTGTTGCATGTCAGCTTCGGAGGCAGCGTTGAGAGCACAGTCATCAGCAAACAGGAAGTCGTTGACGGTGTCTGTCCTCACCTTGGTTTTTGCTTGAAGCCTCCTGAGGTTGAAGAGTGAGCCATCTGTGCGGTACCTGATGCCAATGCCTACGTCAGCGTCTCTGAAGGCATCTGTCAGCATGGCTGTAAACATGAGACTGAACAGGGTTGGGGCAAGAACACACCCTTGCTTCACTCCGTTGGAGACAGGGAATGGCTCCGAAGTCTCTCCGTTGTCTTGGACTCGGGCCAGCATCCCATCGTGTAGTTGCCGTATGATGGTGATGAACTTTCTGGGACATCCGTACTTCGCCATGATTCTCCAAAGGCCATCTCTGCTAACAGTATCGAAGGCCTTGGTCAGATCGGCATACGTGGAGTAAAGGTCGGCGTTCTATTCCTGACACTTCTCCTGGAGCTGCCTGGCAGCAAACACCATGTCGATAGTCCCGCGTTCTTTCCGGAAGCCACACTGGCTCTCTGGTAGGAGACCTTGCTCAAGGTGCGCTATGAGACGGTTGAGTAGCACTCTGGCTAGAGTCTTGCCTGCGACGGACAGCAGGGATATTCCACGATGGTTGTCACAGGCCTGACGATTTCCTTTGCGCTGGTACAGGTGTATGATGGAAGCGTCTTTGAAGTCCTGTGGAACTGCCTCGTGCTGCCAGATGAGCTGGAACAGCTGATGAAGCTTCTCAGTCAGCGCCATAACACCTTTGTAGACCTCAGCTGGAATGGAGTCTGAGCCAGGGGCTTTGCCATTGGATAGCTGTCGCGCCCCGACCATCCTGGGACGGGACCTACCTTCTCACACAGAAGGAATCGGGAACTTGAAAGGTTAAATAAAGTTTTATTACACGACAAACGATTGCAAATACAAACAAATGACAAAGTGTCACGACCCCCCTAGGGAAGAGGTCGAGAACTATTTTAAAACCTAACACCCAACCCAGTTCACCCGACAACACAAACACAGAATACAGATATTTCTCTTCAACACAAAATTTATTCTCTTCCGCTCTGTCTATCCCACTCACGCAACCTTACACACACAGCCTATACTTGCCAAAAAAAAAACCGACAACAAAACAACTATATACCATAACTTCAACAACAAAAAATAAACGAACAGAAGTCGTATACAAAACTACGGATTCTCCCAAATGTAATCAAAAGCAATTTTCCACACACACACTCAAGAAGACAAATCACCCCAAAACCAGGACTGGTACACTGATGCTTTAGTCTTTGGCGGGTTCAGGAAGTTTTCCTCTTAAAAGAAAAAACACACAACAAAAACAAAAAACTGACACACGGCCCAGACAAACTTCGGCGGGTTTGACCCAAGGCACAAGCCCCCGGTCAAAAGGCCTAGGTGCCAGGACTCAGCATACAGTGCCAAGCAATGGACCAGGCTGCAAGTCAAAGGCCCGGAACACAGGACACCAGTCACAGGGCAGGAAGGGGCGAAGACCCAGGACAGCAGTCACAGGGCAGGAGGGGACGAACACCCAGGACAGCAGTCACAGGGCAGGAGGGGACGAACACCCAGGACAGCAGTCACAGGGCAGGAGGGGACGAACACCCAGGACAGCAGTCACAGGGCAGGAGGGGACGAACACCCAGGACGCCAATCACGGGACAGGAAGGGGTGAAGATCTGGGTCACCAGACGAAAGGCCCGGGACACACAGCACACAGCGAGAGCTGGAACATTACGGAATGTTCCCCCAGTGCTGAGCAATACTAATTCTAACGATAATTAACAAAAACAAATGTACAGCACATTCAAAATACAAAGCTGGAATATAACTTTGACAAGACGAATTACAGAACTCATATACGGCACTCGCACTCTCTACACCTATCATACAGAGCCAACGCCCAATTTTACCCAACAGTGAACTAAGGTAAAATCGTATCATTTTAAAACTCAATAACAATAAAATTGGCAAAAATATTAGCCGACACAAGAAAAAGTACATATTCACGCAGTGGTAGCACAAATTAACGAAATAGATCATTGTGTCAAAACCTAACGTACACCTTTCTTGTCGAACCTCTACCTCTTTACATACCTACATCCCTGATGGAAATACAACCAAGCTAAATAGACAAGTGGCTTCTTACCTGCCACAGGTGGCGTACACTAACGACCACCACAAAGACACGACGACGACGAAGACAGACGAAGAAACACAGAAGTGGCTCCCATGGAGGACAGCCGGTCCTCACTTCGTATGGTGCCTAGATGTCGGGGTAGCTACCCCACCAACCACGAAGACGACCCGTACACTACGGCAGTCGGGCTGCAAAAGCCTCGAATATTGTTGCTGCCCAACAATATTTCATATTCGCTCAGGTGAGCGAGTAATATGCATGCACGTGGTTCGTGCGCAATTCGAGACTTCTACCCGAACTGAAGGATGGGAGAAGGAGGGAAAGTGAAAGAAGAGGGTGGAGAAAAACAAAGACGGGCCACACGCCCTAACTGTCGTCACAAGTTGTGACACAAAGAAAACCCCCAAACAAAAAGTATACTGTCACAAACTATGGCATACAACCCTCATGCAATCAAAGCACACACATGCACGCGCACACAAACATACACACACACATACTCATGATCACACACACACAAACTTGGATCCCGAGTGATGACTAATGATAAAGTCGATGTCCCTTCTGAGAACGTGAGGGAAAGAAGGGGAGGGGACAAACACCAATCTTGACCTCTTCCACCTACCCCTACCGCAGACGGTGAGCGGCTGTTGAGGGGGCTGGCGGAAAAGCTGGAGTGATGAAGTTCCACACAAGATGATAGACGATGCTGTGACGAGGGACGACGAGGGACGACGATGAGATGGACGAACGGGTGATGTTCGGGAAGGGTCAAAGGACGCAACTGGGCTGGGAAAAGGGAAACAAGGGAAAAGGGACGAAAGGGAATAGCTGGGCTGTAACGTCCACGCTCAACCCAGGACGCTATCGGAGTCTGGCGAAGGGACGCTGCCAGTCTGCCGTCCCAGCGGACTCAGGCGGGAAAGGAAGATTCCAAGAACAGGAACAGGAACAGGAACAGGCCTAAAAGGCCAATATTACTATGACAGTAATATCACAAACTAGCATAAACATCATAATAACGATTTTAAGACTTAATTCAATTACGTAATAAGAAAATCTGCTTTAATCACTGCACTTGGCAAACACGGCTCAGTTCCAATAAGTGGTTTATATAAAACCTTACCAAATGCAAAACAATAACTACTACCACCACTACTGCCACCACTATCACTTGGAAAATGAACTTATCCGAGACCTATTACAATACGGGAAAAATTACAACAATGAATTTTACTCAAAATCCCCCATAATACTAGGACGAGTAATGATTTAATACAGTGCAGCAAGAAAATCAATTAACCACGTATAACATCAAACAAGCTGGCCAACCACTTTTACACTTTACAGAATCATTTCGAAAGAGACCCCTTCCTATTTATCCAATGTAGCATTCACACACACAAAAAAAGAACGAGAACATTTAAACGTTTTACTGAAGATAAATACTGGCTACTTACATGGAACAACTTGTTCCCCTGGTGGACTTGGCTAGTCAGGAAAACCTAACTTCAACACACACAGGTGTTATACACAACTGGGCAATACATATTGCCACACCCAGAACATCCACATGGATGTTACTCTTGAGAGCTCTGCCGCGCGTCTGACTTCCAAAAACCAGTTTTAAAAATTCAGCTGATGCTGCCCTGAGTACAGCTTAATGGAAAAATAAAAACCCAGCACGTGAAAACCCAGGAAATGACACTATGTGAAACTCAAGCCCACAAAATCAACAGGCGTTCGAAGTTTATACATTATACAAATCCATCCCCACACAGGCACACGAAATAGGAAAAGGGTCAAAAGGTAAAAAATGTCATCCATCTCGCGACAATAGCAGACGGATAGCTTTCTGGGTCTCCTCCAAAGTTGGAATGGCATCCAACGACTCACTGACTGGCACCTGGGGGAGTCGGTCGATGGCTTCATCATTGATGGTGGAGGGGCGGTTCAGTACGCTGTCAAAGTGTTCAGCCCATCTCTCAAGGATCCCGTCCTTGTCAGTGATCAGGGTAGAACCATCAGCACTGAGGAGTGGAGCAGATCCGGAGAAATACAAATACAATACAAATACACATAGCCACATCCGGATTCGTCCGTCTGTTGCAGCCTCAGCGCCGGCATGTCCTCAAGGGACATTGATACTATGTCTGTCACGAGAAGGTTACACACCAGAGGGGGCCCTGCGCTGCTGCTGAGTCACTTTGGCAGTGACAGCAATGCATGTTCTGTTAGAAATAATGCCTGGATCAGGAAACGGTTAAAACATCACAACAAAAATGTTTGTTGATCAAGAAAGGACCGAAACTACCGTCTCTTTAAACGCAACCAATAGGCACAAACGTGTTTTGAAAAGTCAAATGTGTGTGTGTGTGTGTGTGTGTGTGTGTGTGTGTGTGTGTGTGTGACACAGAGAGAGAGAGAGAGAGAGAGAGAGAGAGAGAGAGAGAGAGAGAGAGAGACAGAGACAGAGACAGAGACAGAGGAGAGAGAGTTTGATATCTACATATCAAATAAAATGAAATGTCCACTACCTCTTGTGATGTTTTTTTGGGGGGATTGAAGTCCCAAGTGCTGGCAAAAACCAAGCTCGGAATTTGTCACGTCTGCAGCGTCGTAAAGGTGGAGGTGGAGAGGAAGTATGCTGGCGTTTCAATATAACGAAGAGGGTGGTTAAACAGAGTGATGAGTGTTCAAACATAATGGAGAGGGTGTTTAAACTTAATGATCACGGTGTTTGAACATAATGGAGATCACCAAAGGGCAGGGGGAGCTCTTATCCTTGGCTGGAAGTCCTCCTAGGAGACGGAGCTCCGAAGAAAAAACCTGCACCTGCCGAGGCCGTCCTACACGTGACAGTATCTGCACCTGTGGGACTGTGAGCGTCGGTAGGTGAGAGAGTGGGGAAGGGACTGCACAACTCCTCCTCACTAAAAAAAAAAAACAGTCACATGTGCTTGTCAGGCAACCAGGCTAATGTCGGAACGCAGAGCTAGCCCTTCAACACCCAGCTTTTCCAAGCCCTGCGGCGATGGAGAAGTGGTAACGGGGACAGGCAGAGGATGCTGCTGGCAGTTCCTAGTCACGACTCTGCACGCAGGCGGCTGTGGGGTGATGGTCGTCCGCCGTAGACTGGGGCAGATGCGGCGCCCGTATCCTCCCACAGTGTCAGAGCAGCCCTTTTTAGGGACAGCACTGCTCTCCCCACATGTGAAAGGGGAGATAAAAGGATCCCCAAACAAAGCCTGCCTCACCTAGTACCTAGTAGGAAACCGCACCTACTTGGACATCTAACAACAGCGGTCGAAAACAAAAGAAAAGAACCAGGAGTCATGCCCTGACTGGGTGCCTGGAATGTTCGCACCCTCTTAGACAGAAACGACAGACCAGAAAGACGCACAGCGCTCATTGCTAGAATGCTTGATCGCTACCAGGTGGATATAGCAGCCCTGAGCGAAACCAGGTTTGCGGGTGAATCAGTTTTATAGCTCGTCTATTTTAAACACTCTCATCGTTATGTTTAAACACCCTCTCCATTATGTTTGAACACCCTCCACGATTTCACAACAAAGATGTTCGTAGTTTGTTTGATTGTCATTATCTTTTATAACTATCAAACATCTTCCAAAAACAGAAAACTACATAAAAACTATTATTCCAGCTGAGTTTACCTTGCCATCAATTTACTTGACTTGAGTCACTCGAAGAGAGTGCACATAATCTGTATCAAATTGCCTTACCCAGACAAAATAGGTTCATTGTCTACTCCACCACTATATCTGGTTGGATACCAAAGGAGCTATATTGTCTGCACTTTACATCTATCAAGCACTGCTGTATATATACCTAAAAGTGCGAAACATTCTCAGCTGTCTGTACGATTATGCTTGACCAGGATATGAACATTGACTTGAGAGACTACACTTTATTGCAGGTCCGAGACAGCAGCGATCAAGCCTCCACAGTTGTCTGTACGGTTTCAACAATGTATGACCTATACATGAACATTGAGTTAAGAGACCACAGTTTGGTCAACGAAATAATTTTATATGCACTAGTTAGTAGGTATGTGTCCTTGCGTCACATTAAAGATAACGACCTGCACCCATCTCAAGGTGTTAGGGAAGAAGACTGTTACCACAATCACCATAGTGTTTTTGTTATTCATTCACCACCTCATGCCTAAAACATATTAATGGTGGCGCAAGGAAATTGTCCATGTACATGATTAACACTTACACACTTTACGATTATGAGTCTTTTGTGCATATTAAAGGCACAGTGATACCTGTGCAAAGAACAAGAAGAAATGTTTGGGTGCTGTGGTGTTGGTGTCTTTTCTATCCCTTTCTCGTGTGGAAATCGCACGTTTATCAGTATGTTTGAGTATAACTGTGCAAAGAGCGAGAAGAAATGTTTGGGTGCTGTGGTGTTGGTGTTCTCTTCTATCCCTTTCTCATGTGGAAATCGCACGTTTATCAGTATGTTACGGCAGCGCCTGGTGGTTGGGTTAAGTGAGTGGAGATTTTTTTTCCTACGTCTCCCAGGTCAGCATTTGTGAAGACCTGACAAAGGCACTTTATCCAGTAAGGCAGTTTGTCTTCACACAAAATATTTTTAAAAAGAAAAAAATATCGTAATCTCTGTGCGTATTCACGTGCGTGCGCGAGATACGTGCGTTCAAACACACATACACCCCCCTCTCTCTTTTATTTTTTGACCATCCGTGGTATAAAGATTTCTTTTTGTTGGATCCCTTCTCATGAAGGAATAGTGGGAAATGATGGGGGTGGATCTTGTGCGAAAAAAATCTAATATTTACAATGTCATAGACAATCGTATTCCATATTCATTACATGCTGGAACTATGTCAGTAAACTGATACAAGAGTCAGACAAAATATTCACCATAACTCGCGCAAAATTGATCGTATGTTTTCTTCTAAACCAAACGAATATTACAGTAGCAGAAGGCTCACCAGTCTAATATACAGACTTCGACTGGATGCCGTAAGAACAAAATATACGTCTGAAGTGACATGCATTTGTGGTATTGAAATTACACCCGTGCGTGTTAGAATGTGAAGTGAACAGAAACATATTTACCTCTTTCATTAATTACCAAATCTGCAGTTCCATCTGCTTGCCTTATGCTACGTTCACACTAGGCTGTAACCACGATCTAACCAAATGGTTACATCGCTCTCTAACTCACTGGAACCACGAATTTTTGGTTGCAGTGGGTTCCCATCAGTTAGACGATTTTTCGGAAGACCCGATTTTTGGTTAGATAGGTGGTTAGATGGCCCCCCAAAATATGACTCGGGAGATAAAAAATTTTCGAGGTTACATCGCCCGATCAAGTTATAAACGGTTACAAAGGCATTCACACTAGTCCCCGTCGGTTCCAGTGAGTTAGAGCAGAAAACAGAGGCGGAGCCGAGTTCGAAAAAAAACTCCGACGTCAAAACAAAATAGCATGCCTTGCACGCACGCTGCGTGCGGTATGCAAATTGTCTGGCCCGACACATCTAACCGACTGCAAGTGATTGCAACCTTCTTTGCATGGTTGGGGTCAGTTATAGTGAGTTACATCGACGCGTGTTGTAACTTGATCAGTTTCAGTGTGAATGTATCCAAGCTGGCTGACTGTCATTTTTTTCGTTCTTCTTGATGCGTCTACACGAATCCACGACACACGAGACTGATTTTTCGACATGTCGTCTTCTGACTCTGATGTTGCTGCTTCCGACCTGTCCCTGGCTGCACGTGAGCAGGATGTGCGACTACAGGAGCCCCCATCCACCCCACCTGCCTGTGAGACTACCGCCGGTGCTGGCAAGGGCAAAGGCAAGGGGAAGGGCAAGAGAGGCAAGAAGGCAGTGGAGGCTGGTGGAGATGCACAACCTCAAGACCCCCCACCTCATGGAAACCCACGGGAACCACAGAAAACAAAAGTATACCCCAATCTGTACATGACGCCTCAGCCACAGCACCCCTGTAACTTGGCTTGTAACTTGTTCAAGTTAGAACGAAGTTACAACGGTAGTTAGATGCCACCAGTCTAACTTCAGCGCAAAACAAAACCCAGCCAGCGAGCGAGAACTGCTGCTCTCAGTCAAAAAACGCGCGGGAAAAGGGGCGGAGCCTAATAGTTAGACAGTGGTTAGACGCTTTCCGTTCACACATGTTGTATGAAAAATCTAGAGTTTGTCTCATGGTAGTTACATCCCTCTATGTAACCATTTGGTTAGATCGTGGTTACAGCCTAGTGTGAACGTACCCTTAGGAACATTTTATATGACAATCAACTTGTGTTTGATATAGTTCCGAGTTTAATTAGGAGCCCCACTGGCTCTTTGTTGTAATTTTACTGGTCGACTAGTCAGTTTTTTGTTTCGTGTTAGTAATGAGGAGAGAGGAACAGGGAAAGCAGTAATGACATAAGGCGTGGGTGGGGTGGGCAAAGAGATGGGTTTTCGTCTAAAACCACAATTGTGGATAGACGTTAAACAAAAGAACAAACGAATGAACACACACACACACACACACACACACACAACAACAACAACAACAACAACAACAACAACAACAACACACACACACCCCACACATACACTCACTCTCTCTCACACACACACAAATTCCACAAACTTTGCTGTGCATCGTGTACAGTAAACAGTATTGACGTAAAAATGAAAATAAAAAAAAGAGATGAAAATAAGTATTGGAAAGAGAGAGAGAGAGAGAGAGAGAGACAGAGACAGAGACAGAGAGAGAGGGGGGGAGGGGTTAAAATCTGTCGTTGGAAAGGCTTTTGACAGATCTGTTTTGGTTTAGTTTGACACTGGAAGGGCTTCTGACACATCTGTTTTGGTTTGACTCTCTCTCTCTCTCTCTCTCTCTCTCAATGTTTCAAACACACACACACACACACACACACACACACACACACACACACAAATCGCTATTTAACATCACATAACAAACCAATGCCTACCAGTTTACGTTATGAATAGAACTAGCTGTTTTTACACCACAATCAGTTGTTCTGCACCCTTGTAATACTGCAAGTGTGTGTATGAGAGAGAGACAGAGACAGAGAGCGTGTGCGTCTGTCAACATGATCATAATTATTTTTAACCCTGTGTGTCAAGGGAAACAATTTGTGCTCTTTGCGGCTTGTCTCCCGTAAAACGGGAAAATCCGCTCCCTGTATCACTGGTCTATGAATAAACTCCTTTGTTCAAAAGCTCAGCGCCCAGTCTTATAACACAGCTGGCCAGGCACTGCCGGTAACGAGCAAACTGGCATGCCAGTTCCTTGAGGAACTCCACTGCTTCTAGAACAAACTGAACCGCTTTCATACCGCCTACAGGTGCATGTAATCACCACTAATTTTGTAAACCGAAAGTTGTGTTGCTGAGCGCTCTCTCTCTCTCTCTCCGCGCGCGCGCGCGCGTGTGTGTGTGTGTGTGTGTGTGTTTAAAGGTTCGTGCCATTTCAGGTTTTTGTCAAAACTATCCCACATTTCTTTGGGACACAAAATTTACACATAATCAATGTTGGTTTGAAAAGAAATGTAAAATGCTTGAAACATAAACCAATATAAATTAAGGTATGGCGATAAAAACATTTTCAATGTGTGTTTGATTCGGTTTATTATTATTATTATTATTATTATTATTATTATTATCAGAGGCAAAAGTGCACTGGCTCTTGGTGCTGCAGCCGTGGGGGCTAGTTGGCCTTTGGCCCAAAGGGAACCATCCCAACACTGAGTGTCCAAAAACACTCTTGGCCCAGCGAGTGGGGATATAGCTTGGGCAAGACACTCTCCGCTTTATTCCAATTCTAGCCCAGATAGTTGTCCCCTCTGCTGCTACCTGGCAATACTCACTACTGTTGGTGCTGCTTCTGATCCACAACTGCTATTGGAGCTGCTGCCACTACTCACTACTATTACTGCTGCTGCTACCACGACTACAACTGCTGCTACATCTACTACTGCCGCTCAGTGCTGACTAGTGCTATCAGCTCAGTGCCGGGCTGCTATCATCACTACTCGGATGGCTATAACCGCTGCTACTACTACTATTGTTGTTGCTGCTGCTGCTACCACTACTAGTACTGGTGTTAGTCCTACCACAACTGCTATTGTTGCTGCTGCTACTAATGCTGTCCGCTCAGTGTTGCTGCTATCACTACTACTATTGCTGCTGCTACTCACTACTACTATTATTGCTGCTGCTGCTGCTGCTGCTACCACTACCACTATTGCTATTAGTAATACTACTACTAGTACAACTACTACTGCTGCTGCTGTTTCTACTACTACTACTACTACTACTACTACTATGACTATTGTTGCTGCTGCTGCTACTGCCGCCACTTCTACTATTGCTGGTAGCCATACCATTACTACTCTACCACTTCTGCAATCATTGCTGCTGCTGCTACCACGTACTAAAATTGCTGCTGATCCCACCACTACTGCCATCGCTGCTACTGCCGTTACTACAGTTACTGCTACTACTACTACTACTACCACTTCTACTATTGCTGCTGCTACCACCACTACTATTGCTGCTGCTGCTGCTTCTACCACCGATTCTGTTTGTCAACTCGGTTCCCATCAAGGGAGTTGACTGTTGGTGGACACAGCCGCAACCCTCAGTGGTGGGTTCCTTTGAGAGTGGCCAACCTAATTACGTCCCCTGTTGTTTACGAGCAGCGAATGGAATGAGACCCATTTTCAGTCTTGTGTACACATCTAAGGAAACAGTTTGGCACCTGCTCATCCTGTTAACACTCATAATAAGATCTTGTTTGGGAAATGTCGTTATGGGAGTCTGTTGTAGTTTGAACCAGTGTCGCAACGGACTATTGCAGCAGTCGATGTGGACGGAGACCTGTTTCTCCGTATAGCCTACCATAGCGTTCGGGGTTTTGGGACTTACACTGAAAGGCGTTTACATGCAAATAAATAGGCTGATTTCATTGTTTTAAAAACGCACAGTTCCCCATAATTCTGGTGCATACAGCAACATGGGTTTTGTCTGTGCGATAGACGAAACAACATATTCGTGCCAGCGAGCTTTTCGCCCGGTTTGATGGGAGGCAAACCTTAAACCATTCGACACAGAGTCTGACCAGCTAAATTTGCGATTGCTTCCCTTGCAACAGGAAATCCACAACTGTGTTTCCTTGGTTTGGGTTTTAGATCAGTGGATTACCCCCTCTCTGTCTCTTTCCCTCTCAGCAGATTATATATCGTGTTATGTCGGAGTTTTTATTGAAGTGAAAAACAGTTTTTGTTTCTTTGCTCTCCAAAAACGTGTGTGCAGTTGTACCATGTGCGCGCAGTACTAAGTGTTGTGTGTGTGGTGTGTGTGTGTGTGTCTGTATGAGTCTGTGTTAGATGTTCGTGTTTGGCCTGTATCTGAAGTTTATCTCTATTCGTTGTTTCATCTTATTCATTTACTTATTTATTTCATCATTTATTTACTTATTTATTTACTTATTTGTGAGGGCATAGTGTAGAAACTTTCAGCTTTGCCATTTTACCTTCGATAAAATATTCTCTGTGTGTGTGTGTGTGTGTGTGTGTGTGTGTGTGTGTGTGTCTGTGTGTCTGTGTGTGTGTGTCTGTCTGTCTCTGTGTGTGTCTCTCTCTTGTTATTCTATCAAGGTAACAGCTCAAATAAGTGATGTAACTTTTGTATTAATATTACATGTATTATGATAAAAAAAAATTTCAGTGTACAACCGAAACGATAAACTTACTTTTACATTTTTGCAGTCTCCCTTGCTGCCTGTAAAACTTGTTCATCAAACTCAGTTTTTGCTGTATGGCAACCGTACTTCATTAACCTATGCGCCAGGGGGGTGGGGGTGGGGGGTAGTTCTTTGGAGTGGGGTGTGGTTGTGGGTGTGGTTGTGGGGGAGGGGTTGAGGAGGGGGGGGATCGGGGATGGGGGGTGGGGTGGGGGAGGGGCGGTGTTGGGTTACTCCTCAGTTCAAATCACCTTCCTCTGTTCTTCACCTTTTCTTGGTCTGTCTGTCTGTCTGTCTGTTTGCCTGTCTGTAATTGTCTCTGTCTTTTTCCTTTCTTCTTTCATTCTGTCTGTAATTGTCTCTGTCTTTTTCCTTTCTACTTTCATTCTGTCTGTAATTGTCTCTGTTTTTTTCTTTTCTTCTTTCATTCTGTCTGTCTGTCTCTGTCTTTTTCTTTTCTTCTTTTTTCTTTCATTCTGTCTGTCTGTCTCTGTCTTTTTCTTTTCTTCTTTTCTTCTTTCATTTCTTCTTTTTCTTTTTTCTTTCATTCTGTCTGTCTGTCTCTGTCTTTTTCTTTTCTTCTTTCATTCTGTCTGTCTGTCTCTTTTTCTTTTCTTCTGTCTTTTTCTTTTCTTCTTTCATTCTGTCTGTCTGTCTCTGTCTTTTTCTTTTCTTCTTTTTTTTTTCATTCTGTCTGTCTGTCTCTGTCTTTTTCTTTTCTTCTTTCATTTCCTCTTTTTCTTTTTTCTTTCATTCTGTCTGTCTGTCTCTGTCTTTTTCTTTTTTCTTTCATTCTGTCTGTCTGTCTCTTTTTATTTTCTTCTGTCTTTTTCTTTCTTCTTTCATTCTTTTTGCCTGTCTGTCTTTTTCTTTCTTCTTTCATTCTTTCTTTCCTTCCCCTATCTTCATGCTTCCCTCCATCTGCATTTCCTTTTTTTCTTCTCTCATTTCTGTTATTTCTTTCTTCCTGTTATTCGTTCCTTCTTTCGTTATTCGTTCAGCCTTTTTGGTTTAAATAATCTTTAATTATTCAACAATACACATGATTACAATGCAATGGATGACAAAAGAGCATCAACAATCTTAAAGCTTATACTGTGCTCACAACGTTGCACTTCAATTTTATCATGACGGCTGATGAACCATATTATCAATTGTATCAAGTAACATTCATAACAGTTCAGCCTTTTTCTTTCTTTCTTTCTTTCTTTCTTTCTGCCTTCCATCATGTTGGACACATTGTTACTCTGTCTCCATAAAGCCAGGTGATCTAGGAAGCGTGTAGATATTTCGTGCTTGCACATCTTTTGTAAAACAGAATACTAAACGTATGGCCAGGGCGGATGAAGAACCCGAAAAGACTATGTATCTTAGAAAATAAAACTGCATGACATTTCAAATAACACCGGGCTTACATCATCCTCTTAAAGATCGCAAGATAATACAAAAGGAAGTGGAACTGAAGCTTCTACAAAGCAAACCTCTAGTCAGAGAGGAAAGCCTGTGGGATCACGTTAGCCACTGCAGTGATCACAGCGCTTCACTCTCCTTGCTTTTTATTGAAAAACAACAACAACAACAAGAGAGGCAAGGCCTTCAAGACTCACTTGTGATAAATTAAGTCCCCTAGCATTAATTACAGAGTCATTTTCTTTTTTTACTATCTGCACCAAAACGTTTGCAAAATAAATAAAAATTCCATGTTTAGCAAAAGAAGTTCCTGTCTGAACAAAAAATGATAATAATGACTCCCCTTGTTGTTGTGTCAGAATAAGAGGTCAAAGTGCCAAGTTTAGAGAATACAAAAAATATAAATGTAACAGTAAATGCAGTTTGCATATAATCAGGCTTCTTTTTTTATTTTTTGTGCCCATCCCAGAGGTGCAATATTGTTTTAAACAAGATGACTGGAAAGAATTGAATTTTTCCTGTTTTTATGCCAAATTTGGTGTCAACTGACAAAGTATTTGTACAGAAAATGTCAATGTTTAAGTTTACCACGGACACACAGCCACACGGACACACAGACACACAGACACACGGACACACACACACACACAACCGAACACCGGGCTAAAACATAGACTCACTTTGTTTACACAAGTGAGTCAAAAACCACCAGAACAAAAACAATGACAACCCCCTCCCCCCCCTCCCCCCCCCCCTCACACACACACCCCAACCCCCACAACAATACCAACAACCACCACACATCAAAACTGAATTAACTCCATTGCCATAGCAACCTCGTTTCATTCTATCCATGCGTCTCCAGCAGCAAAGACATTGCTTAAGCAAACTCGTCACGTGAACACATCAAACTAAAACCATGACCCAACTTTGGCGCGACATCTTAATTAATCAACTCCTCCTTGGGAGTGACAGTCCATGGAGCGCTGACAACAGGTCACGTTAAACCGCCGTGCTTTGGTTCATGCGTACTCTCTCTCTCTCTCTCTCTCTCTCTCTCTGTGTGTGTGTGTGTGTGTGAAGACGACAATATTGCAGGAACATAGAGACAGACCAAAGGATGTGAGGAAGACGACAATATTGCAGGAAGATAGAGAAAGACCACAGGATGTGAGGAAGACGACACTATTGCAGGAAGATAGAGACAGACCAAAGGATGTGAGGAAGACGACAATATTGCAGGAACATAGAGACAGACCACAGGATGTGAGGAAGACAATATTGCAGGAAGATAGAGACAGACCAAAGGATGTGAGGAAGACGACAATATTGCAGGAAGATAGAGACAGACCAAAGGATGTGAGGAAGACGACAATATTGCAGGAAGATAGAGAAAGACCAAAGGATGTGAGGAAGACGACAATATTGCAGGAAGATAGAGACAGACCACAGGATGTGAGGAAGACGACAATATTGCAGGAAGATAGAGACAGACCACAGGATGTGAGGAAGACGACAATATTGCAGGAACATAGAGACAGACCACAGGATGTGAGGAAGACGACAATATTGCAGGAACATAGAGACAGACCACAGGATGTGAGGAAGACAATATTGCAGGAAGATAGAGACAGACCACAGGATGTGAGGAAGACGACAATATTGCAGGAACATAGAGACAGACCACAGGATGTGAGGAAGACGACAATATTGCAGGAAGATAGAGAAAGACCACAGGATGTGAGGAAGACGACAATATTGCAGGAAGATAGAGACAGACCACAGGATGTGAGGAAGACGACAATATTGCAGGAAGATAGAGACAGACCACAGGATGTGAGGAAGACGACAATATTGCAGGAACATAGAGACAGACCACAGGATGTGAGGAAGACAATACTGCAGGAACATAGAGACAGACCGAAGGATGTGAGGAAGACGACAATATTGCAGGAACATAGAGACAGACCGAAGGATGTGAGGAAGACGACAATATTGCAGGAACATAGAGACAGACCAAAGGACTAAACATTTCAAAGGACATCAAACCGCAAGTGACTGCAGTTCCGTGAGCATCTTGTGTCACAAAACCACAGCTTTGTAACCCCTGAAAGGGTCTTCCGTGCTGTGCACAGAATCAGTTTCCAGAAGTGGAAGTTTGAGGAAGCCGTCCAAATGAAAACGAGGTGGTCTGGCCTTGCCTCAACAGTAACTCTGGCCTGGAACTCCCTCCAACTTACGACAACAGTCTGTTGCAACATATCATGGTTGTGCGCCTGTGACCAAGGCAACATTTTTTTGATGCAGCTGTGAATTCAGTTCATTCAGTCAAAGTCCAACAGTCTCCTCAAGACTTTCCTGTACCAGTTGTGCCGAGAAAGAAACAACCGAAAGTGAAGTTTAATTCTTGATTCTGAGTTGGGAAATTTCTTTAACAGACCTGTTTCTCTGGTAACCGCCACCACCCCATACACCCCCCTCCCCTCCCTCACTTCCCCCAAAATACACTGATCAAACACTTCTACAAACCCCGAAAGTGTCAGTGCTAAGCCTTATAGTAAGTCCGTGGTGCTAACATTGTCAAGGAAGCCATATGGCGAAGGAGATGTTATCGAAGAGGGATCACTCTCGGCTCAGGTGTGAAAGATTTATGGCCCGTGATGAGCCGGGTGGGGTGAAGGAAGCGAGGGAAGGGTGGGGGTAGAGGGAGAGGGGGCGGTGTGGATGGGATGGTTATCTCTTTAATGGTCACAGTGGTCAAGCGAGGATCGAGTGGAAATGACCTACCCCTAACAGGTCGTGATTGGACGGGAGGGGGGTGGGGCTGGGGGGCGACTTCTATTTTGTCCGTCTTGAATGGTGTGTGTGTGTGTGTGTGTGTGTGTGTGCGACAGAGAGAGAGAGAGAGAGCGTGCGTTGCTAGCGCGCGCGCGCACGCGCGCGCGTGTGTGTGTGTGTGTGTGTGTGTGTGTGTGTGTGTGTGGTGTAGTGTAGTGTAGTGTAGCGCAATGCAGTGTAGTGTGTGTGCGTGCGTGCGTGCGTGCGTGCGTGTGCGTGTGCGTGTGTGTGTGTGTGTGTGTGTGTGTGTGTGTGTGACAGACTCGGAGAGATCCAGAAGCAGTTAAAACAAGAGAAAGACCGAGGGCCCCAGGGATGGATGGAGGGATGGATGGAGGGATGGATGGATGGAGGGATGGATGGAGGGATGGAGGGATGGATGGATGGATGGATGGAGGGATGGAGGGATGGATGGAGGGATGGATGGAGGGATGGATGGAGGGAGGGATGGAGGGATGGATGGAGGGATGGAGGGAGGGAGGAGGGATGGATGGAGGGAGGGAGGGATGGATGGAGGGAGGGAGGGAGGGATGGAGGGATGGATGGAGGGATGGATGGAGGGATGGATGGAGGGAGGGAGGGAGGGATGCACAGAGTGACGGAGGGACGGAGGGAGAGGACTCAAGCAAGCACCCTATCGGAAACTACGGCTTCTCCAGAACCAAGTCCTCAGCCTGTTGACTCCATTACACAAATCGCCCCACCTCTCCAACAAGATGAATCCTCTCAACTCCACCACTGCCCTTCCTCCCCCCCTCCTCCTCCTTTTACTTCTCCTTCCCCTCCTCCTTTTACTTCTCCTCCTCCTCCTCCTCTTGCTCCTCAATACTTACCCACCATTTCCCCCCATACCTCGCGCCACCTCCCTGCCTAATCCCCCCCTCCACCCCCTCCACACACACACACACACACACACACCGCACACACACACACACACACACACACACACACACACACACACACACACACACACACACTCACACAGCACACACCACGTCCCATTCCGAAGCCATCTTTTCCCTGATTACTTGGTATCATTTTCTGGACATTGGAGACTTGACCTCACAGCCCAAGGGACCATTATGCCGGTCAGTTCAGGACGAAACGAAACAAAAAGAAAAAAAAAGGAATGGGCAGAGGTGAAGGGCTTGTGCTCTCTGGACAAAAACTCGCCGTAGGTGCTGACTTTTGCAACCCCCCCACCCCCACCCCCCAACACACACACACGCACATCATATTCATGTTGATTGTTAGCGCTCTGGAAAAGCTTCAGAAGTGGCAGAGAGCATTATATATGCCCATTGTAATCACCATCATCGTCATTCTTCTTGTTCTTCTTCTTATTATTACTATTGTTGTTATCATTAACCCACAGGTGGGAATGTCATAGTGGACATTACTTACTGGTGGGAATATCACAGTGGACAAAACTCAGTGGTGGGAATGTCACGGTGGACAAAACTCAGTGGTGGGAATGTCACGGTGGACAAAACTCACTGGTCACAGTGGACAAAACTCAGTGGTGGGAATGTCACAGTGGACAAAACTCACTGGTCACAGTGGACAAAACTCAGTGGTGGGAATGTCACAGTGGACAAAACTCACTGGTCACAGTGGACAAAACTCAGTGGTGGGAATGTCACAGTGGACAAAACTCACTGGCGGGAATGTCACAGTGGACAAAACTCACTGGTGGGAATGCCACAGTGGACAAGACTCAGTGGTGGGAATGTCACAGTGGACAAGACTCAGTGGTGGGAATGCCACAGTGGACAAAACTCACTGGTGGGAATGCCACAGTGGACAAAACTCACTGGTGGGAATGCCACAGTGGACAAGACTCAGTGGTGGGAATGTCACAGTGGACAAGACTCAGTGGTGGGAATGCCACAGTGGACAAAAACTCACTGGTGGGAATGCCACAGTGGACAAAACTCACTGGTGGGAATGCCACAGTGGACAAAACTCAGTGGTGGGAATGTCACAGTGGACAAAACTCACTGGCGGGAATGTCACAGTGGACAAAACTCAGTGGTGGGAATGTCACACTGAAGAAAACTCACTGGCGGGAATGTCACACTAGACAAAAACTCACTATGTCAGACTAGACAAAACTCACTGGTTAGTAATCAATTTAACTCTTTCTCTTTGCTGTGTCTCTTTTCCCCTCCCTCACCCCATCACCCCCACCCCCATCCACCTCTCCCTTTCCCTCAACATTTGCCATAAATACCTGAACTACCCCACCCTCCATCACCCCCACCCCCCTCTCCCTTTCCCTCAACATTTGCCATAAATACCTGAACTACCCCACCCTCCATCACCCCCACCCCCCTCTCCCTTTCCCTCAACATTTGCCATAAATACCTGAACTACCCCACCCTCCATCACCCCCATCCACCTCTCCCTTTCCCTCAACATTTGCCATAAATACCTGAACTACCCCACCCTCCATCACCCCACCCCCCTCTCCCTTTCCCTCAACATTTGCCATAAATACCTGAACTACCCCACCCTCCATCACCCCCACCCCCCTCTCCCTTTCCCTCAACATTTGCCATAAATACCTGAACTACCCCACCCTCCATCACCCCATCCACCTCTCCCTTTCCCTCAACATTTGCCATAAATACCTGAACTACCCCACCCTCCATCACCCCCATCCACCTCTCCCTTTCCCTCAACATTTGCCATAAATGCCTGAACTACCCCACCCTCCATCACCCCCACCCCCCTCTCCCTTTCCCTCAACATTTGCCATAAATACCTGAACTACCCCACCCTCCATCACCCCCATCCACCTCTCCCTTTCCCTCAACATTTGCCATAAATACCTGAACTACCCCACCCTCCATCACCCCACCCCCCTCTCCCTTTCCCTCAACATTTGCCATAAATACCTGAACTACCCCACCCTCCATCACCCCCACCCCCATCCACCTCTCCCTTTCCCTCAACATTTGCCATAAATACCTGAACTACCCCACCCTCCATCACCCCCATCCACCTCTCCCTTTCCCTCAACATTTGCCATAAATACCTGAACTACCCCACCCTCCATCACCCCACCCACCTCTCCCTTTCCCTCAACATTTGCCATAAATACCTGAACTACCCCACCCTCCATCACCCCATCCACCTCTCCCTTTCCCTCAACATTTGCCATAAATACCTGAACTACCCCACCCTCCATCACCCCCATCCACCTCTCCCTTTCCCTCAACATTTGCCATAAATACCTGAACTACCCCACCCTCCATCACCCCACCCACCTCTCCCTTTCCCTCAACATTTGCCATAAATACCTGAACTACCCCCCCCCCCCCTCCATCACCCCCACCCCCCTCTCCCTTTCCCTCAACATTTGCCATAAATACCTGAACTACCCTCCCCCCCTCCATCACCCCATCACCCCCATCCCATCTCTCCCTTTCCCTCAACATTTGCCATAAATACCTGAACTACCCCACC
>NC_134882.1:55790999-55823499 GCF_041734735.1 Babylonia areolata | reverse complement strand
CAACCCTCTGTCGTCACCACTGCCTCCTCCCTCCCCCACCCACACAACCCTCTGTCGTCACCACTGCCTCCTCCCTCCCCCACCCACACAACCCTCTGTCGTCACCACTGCCTCCTCCCTCCCCCACCCACACAACCCTCTGTCGTCACCACTGCCTCCTCCCTCCCCCACCCACACAACCCTCTGTCGTCACCACTGCCTCCTCCCACCCCCTCCCTTTTCCCTCCCTCTAATGCAGACAATGTGGACGAAGAAAAAGGAGGAGAGAAAGAATAAGAGGCAGCAGGTTGGTGTGGGTAAACAAGGCCGCCATCAAGGAAAGATCACTCACCCGGTCTCAGTCAGGAACAGATCTCTCACACCGCCCTCCCACCTCCCCTCCACCCCCACCCCCAGGCCCCCTCCACACTCTCTCCCCCCCCGCCAAATGTCAGCGAGACCGAAGCGGGGCAGGACACAGCCACTCATCGCATCTTCTGTGAAAGAACGTTAAAGGTATTTAAATAAAACAGAGAGCAGTGGTCAAGGTAGAAAATCGGCTTGAGAGAGTTTTCGTCGGGTCGGGGTATGGAATGCAAAGAAGAGGAGAGAGAGAGACAGAGAGAGAATAAATGAATGAATGAATGAATGAATTTTATGAATTTTATTTCAGAGGGAAATGAAATAAGCAATATTTTTTTTCATCCAGCCCTCAAAAGGAGAACAATGGGAACAAAATGTAAACAAGTAAACTGCAAATTACATCACACGAAATGAAACGAGGAAGGGAAAAAAACCCACAAAAAAACATCGCATCACATTTATTATAAATCATGGAAAGGACACCATGACAAGTGTACACACAAACACAACCCAACTCTTTAGAATAACGTACCCCTCTCTCTCAGAGAGGGAGAGAGAGCGAGAGAGAGAGAGAGAGAGAGACTGTTGTGTGTGCTACTGTTATATGAATATATTGTATGCCGAAGTTTACTCTTCTGCTTGCAATGATTTTGCACAGCAGACTACATCACACTTAATTTCCCTTTCTGGGATAACACAGTCATTCTGGCACTGATTCTGGTTCCAATTCTGACAGAGACAGAGACAAAACAGAAAAGGGCTTGGAGACGAAAATAGAGCCAGGCAGATCAACGGACAGACATAGACACAAAGAGACAAATATGGACAGACAGAGAGAAAGAGACAAATATGGACAGACAGAGAGAAAGAGACAAATATGGACAGACAGAGAGAAAGAGGCGAGAGGCAGACAGACAGGAAGAGAGAAGCAGACAGAGAGAAAGAGACAGAGACAGAAAACGACAGGCAGGAAGACAGACAGATAGAAAGAGGCAAACGGAGACAGACAGAAGGAGATACAGACAGACAGACACAGGCGGAAAGAGAGACAGACAGAGTCAAACAGACAGAGACAGGCAGAATGAGGGACAGACAGACAGAGACAGACGGAGACAGACAGAAAGAGAGACAGACAGACGGAAGGAGGCAAACTGACAGACAGACAGACAGACAAACAGACAGAGGCAAACAGACACACAGACAGAAAAAGAGACAGACAGAGGCAGACAGACAGACACAGACAGAAAAAGAGACAGACAGAGACAAACATACAGACACAGACAGAAACTGAAACAGACAAAGGCAAACTGAAGACACAGGCAGAAAGACAGACAGACAGACAGAGGCAGAAACAGAGACAGACAGAAAGAGAGACAGACAGAGGCAAACAGACACTCACAGACAGAGAGACAGACAGACAGAGGCAAACAGACACTCACAGACAGAGAGACAGACAGACAGAGGCAAACAGACAGACAGAGTCAGAAACTGACAGACACAGAAATAGTCAAACAGACAGACCAGAAGGAAGACAGGCACAAACAGAAAGACAGAGACAGACAAACAGACAGACAGCCAGAGGCTGAAAGAGTGACAGAGACAGGAGGACACAGGCAGGCACACAGGCTGGCATGAAGAAAGACACAGACAGGGTGACAGTGACAGACAGACACACAGACAGACACACAGACATAGAAAAGGCTGGGTGAGGGACGGGAGACCAGCCATTGAAGAGGTCTTTGGTCTTTGGTACCTTGTGCTTGACGTGTTCTGACACACAGGACAAGAGGCTGACATGCCGGGGAAATCTCTGCTCCAACCCCCCCCCCCCCCCAACGTCCCCTCCACACACACCCACACCCATCCACCATCACCCCTCCTTGTGCAGGTCTTCTCTGATGGGGGGGGGGGGGGGTTTACGTGTGTGTGTGTGTGTGTGTGTGTGCGTGTTTGATAGTGTTGGGGGAGAAAGAGACAGACAGGCAGGCTGGAAGACAGACAGATAGACACAGCAGAGACAGAGACAGACAGACAGAGCAGAGACAGAGAGAAAGAGACAGTCAGAGACACAGAATTAGACATAGACAGACAGACAGACAGAGACACAGGCAGAAGTAGAGGCGCAGAGACAGACCCAGAAAGAGACAGACAGACAGGCAGGCAGGAAGTGAGACAGGCACAGGAAGACAGACAGACAGGCAGGAAGACAGGCACAGGAAGACAGACAGACAGGCAGGCAGGAAGACAGACAGACAGGTAGGCAGGAAGACAGACAGGCAGGCAGGCAGGAAGACAGACAGGCAGGCAGGAAGACAGACAGACAGGTAGGCAGGAAGACAGACAGACAGGCAGGAAGACAGACAGACAGGTAGGCAGGAAGACAGACAGACAGGCAGGCAGGAAGACAGGCAGGCAGGAAGACAGACAGACAGACAGGCAGGAAGACAGACAGACAGACAGGCAGGCAGGAAGACAGACAGACAGGCAGGCAGGAAGACAGGCAGGCAGGAAGACAGACAGACAGACAGGCAGGCAGGAAGACAGACAGACAGGTAGGCAGGAAGACAGACAGACAGACAGACAGGCAGGAAGACAGACAGACAGGTAGGCAGGAAGACAGGCAGGCAGGAAGGCAGGCAGGCAGGAAGACAGACAGACAGGCAGGCAGGAAGACAGACAGACAGACAGGCAGGAAGACAGACAGACAGGTAGGCAGGAAGACAGACAGACAGGCAGGCAGGAAGACAGGCAGGCAGGAAGACAGACAGACAGGCAGGCAGGCAGGAAGACAGACAGACAGGCAGGAAGACAGACAGGCAGGAAGACAGGCAGGAAGACAGACAGACAGGAAGACAGACAGACAGGCAGGAAGACAGACAGGCAGGAAGACAGGCAGGAAGACAGGCAGACAGGCAGGCAGTAAGACAGGAAGACAGACAGGCAGGCAGTAAGACAGGAAGACAGACAGGCAGGAAGACAGGCAGACAGACAGACAGGAAGACAGACAGGCAGGCAGACAGACAGGAAGACAGACAGACAGTCAGGCAGGAAGACAGACAGACAGGAAGACAGACAGACAGACAGACAGGCAGGAAGACAGACAGACAGGTAGGCAGGAAGACAGACAGACAGGCAGGAAGACAGACAGACAGGTAGGCAGGAAGACAGACAGACAGGCAGGTAGGCAGGAAGAGAGACACAGGAAGACAGACAGACAGGCAGGAAGACAGACAGACAGGCAGGAAGACAGACAGACAGACAGACAGGCAGGAAGACAGACAGACAGACAGGCAGGAAGACAGGCAGGCAGGAAGACAGACAGACAGGCAGGAAGACAGACAGACAGGCAGGCAGGAAGACAGGCAGGCAGGAAGACAGACAGACAGGCAGGCAGGAAGACAGACAGACAGGCAGGCAGGAAGACAGACAGACAGACAGGCAGGCAGGAAGACAGACAGACAGGCAGGAAGACAGACAGACAGGCAGGCAGGAAGACAGGCAGGCAGGAAGACAGACAGACAGGCAGGCAGGAAGAGAGACAGGCACAGGAAGACAGACAGACAGACAGGCAGGAAGAGAGACAGGCACAGGAAGACAGACAGACAGACAGGCAGGAAGAGAGACAGACAGGCAGGAAGACAGACAGACAGGCATGCAGGAAGTGAGACACAGGAAGACAGACAGACAGGCAGGAAGACAGACAGACAGGCAGGAAGACAGACAGACAGGCAGGAAGACAGACAGACAGGCAGGAAGAGACACAGGAAGACAGACAGACAGGCAGGAAGAGACACAGGAAGACAGACAGACAGGCAGGAAGAGACACAGGAAGACAGACAGACAGGCAGGAAGAGACACAGGAAGACAGACAGACACGCAGGAAGAGAGACACAGGAAGACAGACAGACAGGCAGGAAGAGAGACACAGGAAGACAGACAGACACGCAGGAAGAGAGACACAGGAAGACAGACAGGCAGGCAGGAAGAGAGACACAGGAAGACAGACAGACAGACAGGCAGGAAGACAGACAGACAGGCAGGAAGAGAGACACAGGAAGACAGACAGACAGGCAGGAAGAGAGACACAGGAAGACAGACAGACAGGCAGGAAGACAGACACAGGAAGACAGACAGGCAGGAAGACAGACAGGCAGGAAGAGAGACACAGGAAGACAGACAGACAGGCAGGAAGAGAGACACAGGAAGACAGACAGACAGGCAGGACCACAGGAAGACAGACAGACAGACAGGCAGGAAGACAGACAGACAGACAGGAAGAGAGACACAGGAAGACAGACAGACAGGCAGGAAGATAGACACAGGAAGACAGACAGACAGACAGACAGACAGGAAGAGAGACACAGGAAGACAGACAGACAGGCAGGAAGAGAGACAGTCACAGGAAGACAGACAGACAGGCAGGAAGAGAGACACAGGAAGACAGACAGACAGACAGGTAGGAAGAGAGACACAGGAAGACAGACAGACAGACAGGCAGGAAGAGAGACACAGGAAGACAGACAGACAGGCAGGAAGAGAGACAGTCACAGGAAGACAGACAGACAGGCAGGAAGAGAGACACAGGAAGACAGACAGACAGACAGGTAGAAAGAGAGACACAGGAAGACAGACAGACAGACAGGCAGGAAGAGAGACAGACAGACAGGAAGACACAGGAAGACAGGCAGACAGGCAGGAAGAGAGACACAGGAAGACAGACAGACAGACAGGAAGAGAGACACAGGAAGACAGACAGACAGGCAGGAAGAGAGACACAGGAAGACAGACAGACAGGCAGGAAGACAGACAGACAGACAGGAAGAGAGACACAGGAAGACAGACAGGCAGACAGACAGGCAGGAAGAGAGACACAGGAAGACAGACAGACAGGAAGAGAGACACAGGAAGACAGACAGACAGGCAGGAAGAGAGACACAGTAAGACAGACAGACAGGCAGGAAGATAGACAGACAGACAGGCAGGAAGAGAGACACAGGAAGACAGACAGACAGGCAGGAAGAGAGACACAGGAAGACAGACAGACAGGCAGGAAGAGAGACACAGGAAGACAGACAGACAGGCAGGAAGACAGACAGACAGACAGGCAGGAAGAGAGACACAGGAAGACAGACAGACAGACAGGAAGAGAGACACAGGAAGACAGACAGACAGACAGACAGGAAGAGAGACACAGGAAGACAGACAGACAGGCAGGAAGAGAGACACAGGAAGACAGACAGACAGACAGGCAGGAAGAGAGACACAGGAAGACAGACAGACAGGCAGGAAGAGAGACAGACACAGGAAGACAGACAGACAGGCAGGAAGAGAGACACAGGAAGACAGACAGACAGGCAGGAAGAGAGACAGGCACAGGAAGACAGACAGACAGACAGGAAGAGAGACACAGGAAGACAGACAGACAGGCAGGAAGAGAGACAGGCACAGGAAGACAGACAGGCAGGAAGAGAGACACAGGAAGACAGACAGACAGGCAGGAAGAGAGACAGGCACAGGAAGACAGACAGGCAGGAAGAGAGACACAGGAAGACAGACAGACAGGCAGGAAGAGAGACAGGCACAGGAAGACAGACAGGCAGGAAGAGAGACAGGCACAGGAAGACAGACAGACAGGCAGGAAGAGAGACAGACACAGGAAGACAGACAGACAGGCAGGAAGAGAGACACAGGAAGACAGACAGACAGGCAGGCAGGAAGACAGACAGACAGGCAGGAAGACAGGCACAGGAAGACAGGCAGGCAGGCAGACAGACAGACAGAGAAAAAGCGAACGACAGACAGAAACAGAGAAAATGGACCGGGGAATGTGTGTGGTGGGGAGGGGGTGGGGGGCGGGGAGGAGGAGTGTGAGGGGGAGTGGGGTGCAAGCCACTGAAGAGGTCTTTGGTACCTTGCTTGACATGTTCTGAAGCACGAGACAAGAGGATGACAAGCCAGAAAATCTGCCTTCCAACATGTCCTGTGCGGACTGCTCTGAGGGGATTTTTATGTGGAGGGGGGAAGGGGGGGGTCGATGGGGGTGGGAGAGGGAGACAGGAGGGGGGTGAGAAAGAGACAGAGACTCACTCGAAGATCGACGCTGACTAATTCAATTCATCAAACAAAAAACAAACTACAGATTAGTCAGACTGGTCTGAAGAAAAAAAGAAAAGAAAAAAAAAAAGGAAAAAGGAGAATAACGTCAACACTTCCCAAAGGCCTCGAAGACTAAATCCCGATGAAAACAGTTCCTCCTTCAGTCGTCACAACGTATGTGTCCTCCACACAGGAATTACGCAATGCTTAAGACGCTAGAGGACGCTGTGCTCTAGTGGCAGTAAGACGTTTGAAAACAAGAGAACGCTGGCTATAAAGGAGAAGCGTGAGCGAAGGAAGCAGGGCTCAACTTCTGGAGACGTTTTCCCTTACAACACCTGTGGGAAGTGCTGCGCATCCAGAATCGGCCTCTTCTCCCACACGAGGACACACACCGACAAAGAGCCTGCCTGCCTACTCATCCGTCGGACCGACGGGGGACTCCATCATCATGACGTCATGAAATAAACGACATATCGTGTAATAAGAAAAAATAACGTCAATGCTGACAGAAGCCAATGATAAATGATGATGTTTTAATCTTTCACTGGTAAACAGTTTGAGTCAATGTGAAAAATGTAATGACTCGGTGTGTGTGTGTGTGTGTGTGTGTGTGTGTGTGATTAACGTAAACGTTAATATTTTCTTCACTACCACAAGTTGTATAGAAACCGAACTCGTTTGGATGGCAGGCACGGTAAGTGTGCACGTTTGCCACCTATGACCTGCGTGCGCGCGCGCGCGCGTGTGTGTATGTATGTGTGTGTGTGTGTGTGTGTGCGCGCGTGCATGATTTGTGAGCGAGACAGGCAGACGGACAAACACAGATATACAGATAGAGACTGGGGCAGAAACAGAGAGAAGTGTTAGTTTCACAAGGAGTCACCGCATTCGGAAAAATCCGTAACTGTTACTGGCGACACATCTACCAGGCAGATGCCTGACCAGCAGCATAACCAAACGCGCTAGTCACGCTTTGAGTGCATGCATATATCTATCTATCTATCTCAGAATATATATGTAGAGAGAGAGAGAAGAGAGAGAGAGAGAGAGAGAGAGATTGTGTGTGTGTGTGTGTGTGTGTGTGTGAACCTATCACTTTTGTTGCCACGGGTTCTGTTTCAGTGCGCCAAGTGCGTCCTGCACACGGGACTTCGGTGTATCATCTCAACCGACTGACTACAGACGCACAGTTACATTCTCCAGTCAAACAATGGGTGGGAGAAAGAGCGAGACCAGGATTCGAACGCACTCTCACGGACGCTGCATTGACAGATAAGCCACCTTCCTCAGAGAAAAAAACAAAAAACAAAACGGCAATATCAACGCTAATAACCATCTCTCCATCGGACCTGCTTCCCCCCCCCCCCTCCCCCCTCACCACCCACGCCCCAAAGAACCAATATTTTATGTCTGTGTGCCCCCCTCCCTCCCCTCTCTCTCCCAACCAAACCTATCCCCCCCCCCTCCCATTTCCCCCTGTGCCCTCTAACTGCCTCCCTTCCTGTGCCCCCCCCCCCCACACCAACCCCCCGCCACACACCCTCCACCCCAGCCATCCCCTGCCATTCTCACCACCACCCTCGCCCCTTTAAAGAAAGAAAAAAAAGAAAGAAAAAAGATCTGATTCACCGAAACCAGCCAAGCGCTTCGGTTCACACGGTTAAATCAACACCGCACGCCCGGCCATCTGCGTTATGAAAAGCTGGGTAAGCAAACAAGACAGAGACAGGGCCCATTGTTGTGGCCCCCACCTCTCTCCTCTCTTCCCCAACAGGTTGGTGAATGCATCCCTCACGGCCCTGCTGTCAATTTCCAGCCAATGGGCGGGCTCCAATGGGCCGCCGCGTGATCTGTACACACGACCTCTGACCCTCATTACCATAAAGATTAGAAAGCTAAAGTGACCGTGGCACCATTATTTCTGGCGGTCAGATGTTCTTCGTGTCGGTGATCTGCTGGAAGACAAACCAAAAACATGAATGAACCATTTCTGGAAGGTAGAGGATGGGTGGGTGGGTGGGTCGGTGGGTGCGTGGGGTTGTATTGAAGGAGACTGACAGTTCTCTATTTAGTGTGAAAAAAAGACAACTGGACAACCACCGACCATAGAGCGTGTGTTGACCGAGAAACCAACAGGTTTTTACATTTTTGTTGTTGTTTGCTTGATGTGAAAAAGTGACCAGATGGTCTCGATTCCATGAACTAAAAATGCTTGCTTCGTTTGGAGTCCAATATCTGGTTTGAGTATTTCAACTGACTTTGGTTATTGTTCGTTTCCTCCTGAAAGAGACAGAAGCAGAACTGAAGAGGGTGTCAGGAGGGAAGAGGGGGTGAGGAGGAGGGGCAAGGAGAGATAAAGAGATGGGGGGGGGGGGGGTGGAGGGGGGGGGGAGAGCGTCAGAGAATGGGAGAGAAAAGTCCAGATCCAGTAAGTTATGTTTGCAAAGCTGCAAGGAGGAGGTTTATCGGCTCGTTGTATTCGAATAATGGGGATAACTGTACACATTATACATTGTACAAGGTAAGAAAAATTCATGAACACTCACACACACACACACACACACACACACACACACACACACACACATACATACACACATATTATATAAATATATATACATACATATTCTCTCTCTCTCTCTCTCTCTCTCTCTCTCTCTCTTTCTGTATATATATATATATATATATATATATATATATATATAGAGAGAGAGAGAGAGAGAGAGAGAGAGAGAGAGAGAGAGAGAATGTGTATGTATAGACAAATATATTCGTGGTGTGTGTGTGTGTGTGTGTGTGTGTGTGTGTGTGTGTGTGTGTGTGTGTGTGTGTGTGTGTGTGTGTGTGTGTGTGTGTGTGTGTGTGTGAGCGCACACATGTGTATGTTAGGTTACATTTCAGGATGATGTGTGGATTTGCAACTCTTTTTTTTTTCATTCAAATAAGTCGATCCAAAATCACACCCCAACCCTTTGATGTAACATTGTATGATAGTCGTGTCCGACTGAGACAATCAGAACTGCAGAGGAGGCAACTGCTGTTCTGACTAGAATTGGAATATAGTGAAGAGTGTCTTGCTTAAGTTTCGTCCAAACTCTCTTAGCCAAGAAGGTTTTAGGACAGTCGGTGTTGGTATGGTCTAAATAATCTCCAATTGTTCAGCAGTACACATGATTACAATGCAACAAAGACAAAGAAGGAGGCTCAACAAGCTTAAAGCTTATAGTGTGCTTGTTGATGCTCCTTTGTTTGCATTGTAATCATGTGTACTGTTGAAAAATTAATCAAAGATGATCTAAACCACCGCCGACATGCCCACGGTGTTGGCATGGGTTCCCAAAGACCGACTAACACCCAAGGCTGCAGCAACAAGAGCCAGTGCAATCTTGCCTCCTAGTTTGAGAGTCATAGTCCTTCATTAAAGACTAAAGTGTAAATGAATTCCCATTTGCAGCAGAGAAACGATTGATCACACAGCTCTTATTTTGCTGTCGGCCAATCTGTTACAACGTTGATGTCAGTCTCTGATATCAATAAGCCGATGGTTCAGCTGGTGAGCTACTCCACCTCCAATGATTCAGATGCAGTTAGGAGTGCACCTCACTACTTCTGTCATCAAAAAAGCAGCGCGCACTCACTTCGCCAAAGCTAGCTTCCAGCTGATTAACCAATCCAATCAAGGGGTCAGGTCACTTGCGAAATTGACGATCACGATTAATTAACCAAACACAAATCGATGCTCCGGGTCATTAGCCAAAGTGGTAACCAATGGCGGGGCTGAAAAGGCACCCCCTGCCGAACGGAGCCATCGGCTGACTCATTGTGTTTCGCGGGCAGAACAGAATTTGGGGGGAGATGGGGATAGGAATGTAAAGGAGGTGGTTGGTGGGGGTGAGGGTGGAGGTGGGGTGTGGGGGTGGGGGAAGTGGGGGAGGAGTATTGTACGGGGCCATGGGAGGAAGACAAGTTTTCAATTTTCTGGAGACTGACCACTGTGCAGGCTATCATTTCCCTTATACTAACCACTGTGCAGGCTATCATTTCCCTTATACTAACCACTGTGCAGGCTATCATTTCCCTTATACTAACCACTGTGCAGGCTATCATTTCCCTTATACTAACCACTGTGCAGGCTATCATTTCCCTTATACTAACCACTGTGCAGGCTATCATTTCCCTTATAATAACCACTGTGCAGGCTATCATTTCCCTTATACTAACCACTGTGCAGGCTATCATTTCCCTTGTACTAACCACTGTGCAGGCTATCATTTCCCTTATACTAACCCCAAATGGCGTATTCTCCATTCGCCTGCTCCTGGTTCGCCAGTTGCTGATTTTGCCGGTTTCCGTCTGGCCTGTATAACTAACGTGGCGATCCCGATTCGTATTATGTACTCAGTTGCTGTGTGTATGTGTGTGTGTGTGTGTGTGTGTGTGTGTGTGTGTGTGTGTGTGACAGAGAGAGAGAGAGAGAGAGAGAGAGAGAGAGCGTGTGTGTCATAAAGAGAGTGAGAGACAGACACACACACACACACACACACACACACACACACACACACACACAGGCTGAATAGGCGAAACGGGACAAAATATTCCAACTGAAAAGATGGCATTGATTGAGGGTGGCGGCACGATCAAAGAGTAGGTAAAACGGGAATAGGCGAACCAGACCTTCTCCGCTCTGCGGGATGTAAAGAGGTCAATGCACTCTCAGTCAATTTTTGTACGACACTTATCCATTGCCAGGAGACTATAAAAAAATAATTTAAAAAAATCCAGAAGCAATGTGTGTGAGCAACAGGGGGCCATTACACCTACTCCCCCTCACTCCCCCAATTTTCCTTTCAAGAAGCAAAGTCCAAGCTACCACGGGTACTCCCAAACACTATACAGTTATTACAAAAACATACTCTCTCCTCTTCCATCTCTTCATTCACGCAATTTATCGTCCGCACTGGCATGTTCTGTCTATATTTTATCTGTCTAAAATCGTGTTGCGAACATACACGCTTTCAGCTAATGATAGGTCTCCTGAATCGACTAGGATGGTGGTTGTTTTTTGTTGTTGTTTTGGTTTTTTGTTTTGTTCTGTTTTTTGTTGTTTTTTCAACGACAACAAAATGTACAGTTTCTGTATCTTTTTCCACGAAATCAAAATGCGACTTTTTTGTTCTGCCATAATCATATACTCTTCCCATTCTTTTCTCCCAAATACAAATATCATCTCCATAAAGATCTTCAACCATTCATTCACTCATTTGTTCTTCACTCATTCATTCATTTCCTCGTTCGTTCTTTCACTAATTCGATCGTTCGTTCATTCCTTGTTTTCTTCATTCATTCATTTGTTCGCTCGTTCGTTCATTTATTTATTCGTCCATTTCTTCGTTCGTTCGTTCGTTCACTAATTCGTTTGTTTGTTCGTTCGTTCATTCATTTATTCATTCGTTCGTTCGGTCGTTCGTTCATTCATTCATTCATTCTTCGTTCGTTCGTACATTGTCTTCTTCCTTCCTCATATCATAGAAAGACGGGGAGCCGAGAAGAACGAAAGATACGTGAGATCCATCTCCAGGGATGTCCAACACAGACAGGACCCATATCTCATTTCTCTCGGTCCAGGAAAGGAAAGAAGGAAGGAAGGAAGGAGTGGAAGACTGGCCTGTGCCCCTTATCCCTCCCTCCCCCCCCCCACCCCCCCCCCCCCCCCCCCGCACCCCACACCCCCTCCTCCAACTACCAATCCCCATCATAGCTTTCCCGTCATCGTTTTTCAGCCACTGGAAATGGAAACCTTGACGTTGTTAGCACTTTTTTTTTTAATCAGACCATCAGGGGTGAGGGAGGACGGGGTGTGGTGGGGGGTGTGGGATGGAATTTGCTCTGGGTCTCTGCATGAGTAGGTTTTAATGTTTACGGTGGGGGTGGGAGTGAAGAAAAAGAAAAAGAAAAAAAAAGGCTCCAGCTTTGGGAGTCGGGGCTGCTCCGCCTTGCTTGCCCCCCCCCCCCCCCCCCCACCCCCTCCCCCCTTCTGTGCCTGAATTCAATCAGGGGTCGCCGAAATGTCAATCTTCTTCTGTCATCCCCCCTTGCCAAATTGGGGAGAGTGATTCCACTATGCTCACCCCAAGGTAGTGCTGACGGAGAAGGAGGGGGGAGGGAAGGAGAGAGAGAGGGGGGAGAGAGAGGGTGTGTGTGTGTGTGGAGGGGCACGGGGGGTGCGGTAGAGAAGGAGAGAGAGTGTGTGTGAAGGGGAAGAGATTGGGGGGGGGGGGTATACAGACAAATAGGTTGGAATCGGAAAGAGAGGGATAAGGGGAGGCAGTAAGGGAAAGGGGGAAGAAAGAGGGAGAGAGAGACAGAGACACACAGAGAGAGAGGAAAGTGACGCAGAGATGAGAAATAGATAAATAGATCAGAGAGAGTGGAAGAGAGACAGGGAGAGAAGGGGCAGGGGGAAGGAGGGAGAGACAGAGAAAGAGAGTAGAGAGAAAGAGGAAGAGAGAAAGAGGGAGAGAGTGAGAGGGAGAGAGAGATGGAAAGAAAAGGGGGGAGGGCGGCACAGAGAGAGAGAAAGAGAGAGAGAGAGAGAAAGAGAGAGACAGAGACAAAAAGACAGAGACAAAAAGACATTAAGAGAAGACTGAGAGAGGAGAGAGAGAGAAAGACTGAAGAAAAAAAATCTGCACCACACATACACATACCTTGAAAGGTCCATACCCAGGGATGTCCAACACGAAACATATATCATTTCCCTCGATCCAATGTCCTGCTTCAGGCCATGCATGGGAAGGAAAGGGGGAGGCCCCAGACTGCACCCCGCCTCCTAGCTCCCTATAGCTTTCCCCTCATCGCTTTCAGCCACTGGAAATGGAAACCCTGACGTCGTTAGCACTCTAAAGCAGGCCATCATGGGTTAAGGGGTGTGTGGGTGAGTAGGGGGACGTTGTGTGAGATGGAATTTTCTCTGGGTCTCTTGCATGAGTAGGTTTTAATGTTTGGAAAATGAGACAAGGTTAGCAGGGGCAGGGTCTCTCTCCGCCCGGTCTGGCTTTTAGCATCCAGATTCAATTTTAACACTGCCCCCCCCCACCCCGCCCCCCATACCCCTCGCCCCCCATACCCCTCGTCCCATGCTGAATCAAGAGAGGGATCCTCGCGGCAGTCCTAAGGACGTAGTAGCGGAGTAGTAGAAAGAAAGAAAGAAAGAGAGGGAGAAAAAAGACACGTGCTTTTAGACAGATAAAGCAAAGCTGAAGAGAGGGAATGAAAGGATGGGAAAGGAGGAGGAGGGAGTGAAGGAGACGGAGGAGGAGGATGAAGAGAAGGATGGATAAAAGGAGAAAGAGCGTGGGAGACAAAGCTACAGGCGTACACAGAGACAGACAGATAGACAGAGAGAAAGAAAGAAAGAGAGAGAGAAAGAGAGAGAGAGAGAGATGGAAGCAGACAAGGTTCTTAGCGTACCATCCCATCAGCATCACCACAATCACCACCCTACACACACACACACACACACACACACACACACACACACACACACACAATCACACACACACACACACACACACACACACACACACACACACACAGAGAGAGAGAGAGGGAGAGAGAGATGGAAGCAGACAATTAGACAGACAGACAGAGAGATGGAGACAGACACACACAGCGAGAGAGCGAGAGAGAGGGGGAGAGAGAGGGAGAGAGAGAGGGAGAGAGAGAGAGGCAGACAGACGACAAACAGAGAGAGAGACAGACAGGCAGACCGAGGGACAAACAAACAGACAGAGAGCGAGAGAGAGAGGCAGGCAGGCAGGCAGGCAGACAGACAGGCAGGCAGACAGGCAGGCAGGCAGACAGACAAAGGGAATTTACCTTATTGCCTTGTTCATCCCTGAGGCTCAAGACGATTTCGAACACACAAGACAATGGTCACAAACAAAATGTCGGACAATGGAGATCTGTCGAAAAAGAAGCTCCCGGAATGAAGGTCACTAAAAGGGTCAAAGAACGAAGGTCGCCACAAAAAGTCACTGAATGAAGGTCACACCAAAATACACAGATCGATACAAAGGTAAAGGAATGAAAGTCATAGAACTGGAAAAGAAAAAAAAAATCACAATGCGCTTACCTTTAGTTTGTCAAATCTTCCCTTCTGATATTCCACCGATTTTTTTTTCTTCCGCAGAGCTTCTTTCCCTCTATAACAGCGAGTTGCTCAGGTTACACAGCAGTTTCATCAGCACCTGGATGTCCCGATAGCAGCAGCAGCAGCAGCAGCATCAAAAGCAGCCACAACGGTTCCAGAAACAACAACCTGCAGTTCAGGACAGCAGCCACGCCTTGACTGAACGAACCACCAGTTTTAAATCCAGTCCAGCACCCTTGCCGGTGACAGCCAAGGCAATGGCCTTCATGTTTCAAAATACCGCCTGAGTCGAGTCTTTGAAATTGTTGGCGGTAAAATCTTCACTGACGATCTTCACTCAGCTTCATCAAGCACGTGCAACAGGTCTTCACAGCGTGTCACTTGGGGTTTGGTGTCCGGGGAGCAGAGGAGTGGGGTGGGTGAAGGAGTAGTGTGTGTGGGAGAGGAGGTGTGGGGGCTAGATGGTACGGGTTTGGGTTCGAGGGGTCTGTCTGTTTGTCCGTCTGTCTGTCTCTGCATCTTTCTGTCTCTTGTCTATGACATTTTCAATATCCAAGCTTGTCTTTATGCATTATTACAAAAAAAAGATACCTTCAGAACTCATGAAACTATTTGCAAACACTTATTTCACAGTATCTTAAGCTTTTCTCTCTCCCTCCCTCCCTCCTTCCTTCCCTCCCTCCCTCTCTCTCTCTCCATCTCTCTCTGTTACAAGTGATGACATTTTCCTTTGTAATGTTATGCTTTTTGTATTGCGTGTGTGTTACCTTTATCATTTTATTTATGAGGGCAGGGTGAAAACAAGCCAAATGTGCTTATTCACTTTTCCCTCAATTAAAAAAAAAAAAATTCACAAATTAATCAATTCACTCATTCACCCATCCATTCATCCATTCACTCACCCATTCAGCCTGCCTTCCTTCCTTCCAAAAAGTGACCACAATCACATTTTGATTATTCTGTCACTGTATGGGGAATCTGCTGGAAATGGCACTAACTCGACAAAAAAAGGACCTTTATTTCGTAGCAATTTCATTCATTCATTCATTCATTCATCCACCCATTCATTCATTCATCCACCCATTCATTCATTCATTCACCCATTCATTCATTCAATCATTCATTCACCCATTCATTCATTCATCCATCCATCCATCCACCCATTCATTCATTCAATCATCCATCCACCCATTCATTCATTCATCCATCCATCCACCCACCCATTCATCCATCCACCCACCCATTCATCCATCCACCCACCCATTCATCCATCCACCCATCCACCCATTCATTCAATCATCCATCCACCCATTCATCCATCCATCCACCCACCCATTCATCCATCCACCCACCCATTCATCCATCCATCCATCCACCCATTCATTCAATCATCCATCCACCCATTCATTCATTCATCCATCCATCCACCCACCCATTCATCCATCCACCCACCCATTCATCCATCCACCCACCCATTCATCCATCCACCCACCCATTCATCCATCCATCCACCCATTCATCCATCCACCCACCCATTCATCCATCCATCCACCCATTCATCCATCCACCCACCCATTCATTCATTCATCCATCCACCCATTCATTCAATCATTCATCCGTCCACCCATTCATTCATTCATCCACCCATTCATTCCTTCATTCAGTGTTCAGTCTCTCCTGTCACTCAGGCACACAGCACACGGCAGTCCAGTCAGTGTTGTCACATTCAGCACGTGCAGTTCCCGTGCAGCTCACGCAAGCAGAGAAACGGGTCGAGCTATTATTAGCAGGGAGAAAGAACGTGTTTCACCTTGCCTTTTACAGTCAATGTTTTTGGGTGTTTTTTTTTAATCAATAAATGCACAGTTTACTGACCTGCAACCCATCAGCAGCGAAATCAAACACCACCACGATGATTTTTGACAATGCATGTACCGGGTCACCAAATTACCAGCCACGTAATCCACCGTAATCTGCTGTTGTCCAACACACCAAACGAGAGATTTGTCACACAAACACCTGCTAAGTTCGCCATCTTGAAGCACGAACACTTTCTCCGTGGTTGAGCAAGGGTTTTTTTTTGGTTGGTTGGTGGTTGTTTTTTGGGTGGAGGGGGGGAGGAGGTTACTCATTGGCGATTTCCTCCCCTTGTTATTCACTCGGCTGCACGTGAAACCACACTTGCACAAGCACGCACGCACACACACACACACACACACACACACACACGTGCATGAAATGACAATTTCAGTGAGCTCGCTAAGGCACTGACCAATATTTTTCGATCATTAATGAACAAAAATATGTGATTCTTCTTCCACTTCTGGTTCCCTTGGTCATGCTACCACATGGTCAGTTCGGTCTGCAGCACGAAGTCCGCTGGTCAGTTCGGTCTGCAGCACGAAGTCCGCTGTCCTCTGCAGGCAGCAAGTGGCCCCTAGAGCTTCTTTTGGAGTTAGTTCCACTGTACTGGGACAGGGGGCAGCAAGTGGGCCCCAGAACTTCTCTTGGAGTTAGCTCCACTGTACTGGGACAGGGGGCAGCAAGTGGGCCCCAGAACTTCTCTTGGAGTTAGCTCCACTACAGTGGGACAGGTTTCCCTCCTCAGTGCACCAAAAATTGGGCAGAACCTTTTGTGATTCAACTCTGTCAGTGAAGTTGGTAGACACAAATGCCCTGTCCTTCCTTGTATTCACCACAGATTCACACCCTTTTTGGCTTCGGGACATCAGGGAGTGCACCTGCATCATAAAGCAACACAGACTATGCCCAACTCTGGTCACATGACCACATTCTCAGGATCAGGATCAAATACGTTGCAGTGGCCAAATTTCGCCACTGACTTGGTAGAACACTTGCATTAAGATTTTTTTTAACCTGCTGTATCCATATTCAAGACAAAATTCGTTTTGCCTTGAGGCAAGTTTCCATTTACATTGTAGGGACCCGGGGGTACACACCCTAGAGGTTAAAGTTGTCTTCGAATTCAGGACATGAGCGGTACACTCAGGCAGCTAACCCATCGTCTATATTTCAAACTCCTGGGGCCGAGGTCTTGTCGGATGCGTACATCAAGACAGTTACGCATCAACTTACGAACGCGGAAAGCCAACGCACGACGTAGTTCCGCAAATGCGTAAATGTGTGGTCATGACACATACTTAGTTGCTCGCGGAGCTACGTCGTGCGTTGTGAAGCGTACGTATGACGTTAAGCTAAAAATAGCTAAAGCGAACGGGAAAAACGTTTCCGCTGCACATCTCGTCCTCTTGCTCTTGCTAACATGGAAGACAAAACTGAAAGCTCAAGACAGAGGACGACAAATTTTACGGAAGAGGAGATTCGTTGTTTGCTGGAGCTTGTTAAAGAACATGCTTCAGCCTTGTTCTGCAAACTGAACAACGCAGTGACGGTTAAAAAAAAGCAACAACTCTGGGAGGATATTGCAAACTGTGTCAATGCCAGAGGGAAAACACACAGGCCGACCCAGAAAGTGAAAAAAAAATGGTCCGATCTTCGACTCAATGCCATCCGTCTCCGCAGCAAACTGAAAAACCCTCCCACGGGTGGCGGTCCTCTTCCTGACATTCCGTGGTGGCACGATGTCGTTTTGGACATTCTGGGGGACGAGACATGTCTTCTAGAAGGAATAAAGCGCAAGTATTCTCTGTCTGTCTGTCTGTCTGTCTCTCTCTGTCTCCCTCTCTCTCTCTCTGAGTGGTATTTGGTGATTCAGGGTAAGAACAGCTATTCGATGTGCATGCTACTAACATGGTAAGATTACAAACTCTACATATGTGTTGTTTCTCATGGATTTCTTAGAAATGTAGCCTTTGTACAACTTTGATTCAGAAGACATATTATGTATGTGTGAATTCGTACAACAATATCAAATTAAATGTTGCTGTTTTGTTCACACTGTTCAAACCTGAAATACAAGTCAAATTAGTAAAGAGATCTTTATGTTAATTTATGAACAAATGGAACAAATCACACGGTTGAGACAAGAAAGGCAATAATATAATAAAAGCTAAAACTTAACCAATCTATGGTCTGTTTGATTTCAGAAGGGAAAGAGTCTGATGATCAACAAGTGCTTGCAGACTTTACAGAGATCGGAGTTGTGGAATATGGTATGTTACCTTCATTTGTGAACACATTACAACCAACAATGATGATTGCGATACTTGATGTGTTGTAGGGTTCTACATGTTTTTATCCCAAACATTTGCACAGTGATACCACAATGGTTTATTTGTTGTGGATTATATTTATCAACGAAATTATACAAAACAGACAGTATAAAGAACAGAAATTCCATTATAACAGTGAACGAGCATGAGAGAACTGAAGACTGAGTTGCACTGCAATGCTAAAAGCACAGTCTGAAGTGTGTCTGTCCCATAATCATGTTGTATGATATCATAATTATATTCAATTAGCATCGACATATTATTGGGAGACTGGGCTTGCCTGAATTTTTTTTTTAATGCAGTCACTCTCTCTCTCTCTCTCTCCCTCCTTCTCTCCCCCTCTCGCTCTCTCCTTCTACGTCTCCCCTCATCCCCATAACTCACAATTACGCTAATATTCTTTTCATCAAAAATTAAATATTTTAAAATTTTTGGGTCCATTTTTGTTTCAGCCCCGAGAAAAGACCTCTCTCTCGATGACAGTCTTCATTTATCAAATGAGGAACATAGGCCTACTTCTGCATCAGTCACGTCAGGTACGTGAATGTCTTATTTATTAGAAATGACATGCGATTTGTTGAACATAAAAGCATGTTTCATAAATCATTGTCATTATGAAGAAAACGGATGATTGTTGTTCAGTAATACAACTGATACTATCCCACTGTTTACTGCCGGTTGTGCCAGATAAAGGGGAAAAGAAAATGTCACCATTATATTGCAATACACAGACTAACCTAGACAAACTAAATCAGTTTGAGCACACCACACAACAGTGGTGTTGTGTGTAGGACAAGTCTGCACACAATGACACTTTTTTGACATAACTCAAAACTTAAACTCTAAATAGAGACCTAGTGGCTCATTTCCCAACACATGTATTTGTTATCGTCAGATGTTGCTGGAGCAGTCTCAGTGGACAGGCCTGCCACACCAACAACTTCCACATCTGCTTGTGCTTCACCATCTGCCACCGCCACAAGTGAGGATCCCAGCGTCGCGCAGATTGAAGATGCTCCTCGCGTTGACCTAAACAGAAAGAACAAAAGACAGTCTGCACACTCTGGACTTCAAAATGTGTTGGCATTGAAAAAAAGAAGAGCAGAGAAAGTTGCCAAAACAGGTACAAATGACCTTGTACATGATCTGACAGGAACAGAAATAGAACGGGTAGAGATAGAAAAAAGCAAACTCAAACTTGAAATAGAAAAAATGGGGATCGAAATTGAGAAAGCAAGAATGGAAAAGGAACTCATCGGACAAAAGATGGCTCTCACAAAATATCTCACGACAAATGCCAAACTAGAACAGGTCAACCTGTTGTATGCAATGAGAAAAACAGAAAGAGAGATGGGATGGCCTCCGGCAGTCATTGAACTTGACATTTCACTTCCCCCTGAGCATTCCAATTAGCTCCCAATTAGTTGTAATTTGCTTGAGGTTTTCAAATGAAAGTAGATTTTCATTACTTTGACACTTATATCAGATTCAGTTCACCTGATGCTTTTTTCCCCTTTAATTGGTGTTAAGTGTATGAAAGTATGAAAGTAGTTTTTCATTTCTTTTGACACTGCCTGTCCGAAAAGATGTAGGTTCACATCATGGTGATTTTCTTGTTATTGTTGTCTGTGCATTGGTCGGTTTGCTTTAAGTTGGCACACTAAAGTAGCTTTTCATTACTTTGACACAGTCTGTTATAACAGAGGTTCCCATCATGTTAAAAATTGATTTTTATTTTGTAAGTGGCTGTTGCTTGACTGTAGTCACTGTTCTTTATGTTTTACTTTGGATGATGTCTATGTCTCGCACAGGTTTTTCCTTCCCCTGTTAATATTCATTTAGTATGAATGAAAAATAATTGTTGACCAAGTTATAATTTCTTAATCTGTGATTGTGTGGTTGTAGACGGTGTATGGAAAAGTATGAAACGCACGCATGCGCGCGAACACACACCACTCACACGCAAAAACCCACCCACCCACACAAACGCCCACACACACACACACACACACACACATACACACACACACACACACACACACGAGAGGGCTTACAGTGTCCTCAATTGAAGTACTGTTGGACTAGTCGGTTTCTTGCCATTTGTCCAGCCAGCACACGTCGCCGTTCACAGACATGATTGTAGCCTTCTTGGGGTTCTTCGTCATCACCGTCGTCACTCTCTTCATCGTTAGGGTTTTCAGCATTGACAGGTTCAGGTTCAGGTATCCTCCAAAGTGTGGCAATATTGTGTAGAACCACGCAGGCCATTATAATATTGCAAGCTGCTGCAGGATTGTACCTGTAAGCAACACAATTATACAGCAAAGTGAAGAAATTGTATATGATATAGATTATCGTTCAAAGTACTATTCATGGTGGTTGCAAATTAAAATTAAATGGATAGGAAAAATCATTTGGAAACATTCTGCTAATATGCAGGATATGCAATGATGAAACATATCCAGACACTTCTATCATGGGACTACAGACAGGAACACGCAGAAGGAAATTCTAATTTTTACTTTTCAAAATAGCCAAACTGTCTTTCTCCATCTCTCTGTATCTGAGTGTTTGTCTGTCCGTCTCTCTCTCTCTCTCTCTCTCTCTGAACATCGCCCCCAACCACCCCTCAACACACACGAACAAAAACAACACACACACAAACACACCACAGAGTGGTAGAAATGACATACCTGAGCTCATCATGGAGACAATGCCACCTTCTTTTCAGCACCCCATTTGTCCGTTCAATGACACTCCGAGTTGAACAGTGAGCAGCATTGTAATTGTGTTGAGCCCTGCCGTCCGGGTTGAGGATTGGAGTCAAGAGCCAAGGGCGAATCATATAGCCACTGTCTCCAAGGAATACACCCTGAAGTGGAGCCTGTGGTCCTTCAAAGTTCCGAAAAAGATTACTTTCACGCAAAATGCGAGAGTCATGCACTGACCCTGGCCAACGCACAATGCAGTTGATGATCACCATATCTGCATTGCAGATGAGCTGCACATTAATTGTGTGGTTGCCGTGGCGGTTGACGTATTCAAATTCGTTGACCACAGGTGCAATGATTGGAATATGTGTACAGTCTATGCAGCCAAGTACATTGGGAAAACGTGCAATCTGGTAGAACCTGTCTTTCATCACATCAGCTTCTCTCTGTGAAACAGGAAGCTTCACAAATTCCCCCAGTCTTCTAGACAACACTGAGGAGAATCGATCAATAACTCTTGCTACTGTCCGTCTGTCAATTTGGAACAAATCCCCAATCACTCGCTGAAATCCCCCTGTTGCCAAAAAACGCAATGCAACTAACACTTGCATCAACGGAGGTAGCGAACCTCCTCTCTGGAGGGGATGCTCCAGCTCATCTCCAAATATGTCGACGAGAGTAACGATGTCTTCCCGTCGAAAACGAAACCTAGCAAACAGGTCCACATCATCATAAACATCAAACGGATTGGTACGGTCACGCAGAATCCGTTGACGTCTGAAATTTCGACGCATCAGTAACCTAAAGTATACTCTGTTCGCCATGTTTCCTCCTGCCACGTGTTCTACGCATAGGTTTACGCCTGGGGGGGAGCTGTCGTAAAGGAACGTCGAACGTAGCAGCAAATTTTACGTTCCGCACACGCCATGCCCATCCTCTTTAGGGGCAACGTTGTACGTACGGCCTCCGCCAATGCGTAACGTTGCTACGCACCCGACAAGACCTCGGCCCCTGGTGATTCCCTCCTGTGTGCTCTTTTACTCCTCACTGCACCACAGTTCACAGCATTGTCTAGAGAGTTAGCAAAGTCGGGCTATCCGCAAAGTACGTCTGTTTTCCCTCAACAAAAACAACATTACAAAAAGGATCGGCCATGTTTACCTCTGCTTCGTGGGCAGGTATCCTTGGCAGGTAGTAAGGGCAAACTTGCCTTTGGGTTTGAAGACTGGCTGGTAGACTCGAGCGTTCGTGAATACGGATACTGCTTATCCTTGGGCAGTTTGCATTGAGTCATGTAGATTTAACCGCAGGTACACCTTTATCAGCAAGCATGTTGATCTCTTGGAGGCAGCAACCAGCAGAGGACTGTTGTTAATGACCGCTATAAATGTTGCAGCGGTCCCTGCACTGAAGACTTCTTCCAACTGATTCCATTTTGCTGCTGTTCTTACGAAAACGGAATTCTTCAACTGCTCCATTCTGCAGAATTGAATTGCAAAGCCTTTACTGTTCTGTTTATTCTACATTGTTCTCAGATTCATGATTCCCGAATACACGTCGTTGGTCCATATATACATTCTGTTGGTCATGTTTGTGGGCATCGGGAATATTTCAGGTGGAGAGGCTGGAACTGTTTTGTCTACAATCCTGTTCAGAGCAGTGACGTGGATGAGTCTCTGCCGTTCCTCAAAGTGGTATTGTTATCTCCGGTCTTGTAAAATGAGTCCTTTTTTTGTTTTAAAGTCGTGAATTTTACACTATTATGGCTTCGTGTTACGATGTGCGTGATTGTAATCATTTGAAACTGATTTGGTGGAACATCATTCTCTTTCTTACTAGTTTTAATGGACATCATGCATAAAATTACACTCATTTATTTGGTAATATGGCTCCCCTGCTTCTGATCTCTGCATTTTGAGAGTAGAAAGAATTGTCCATGAAATGTATTGGAATATACTTCTCTCTCTCTCTCTCTCTCTCTCTCTCTCTCACTCCCTCCCCTTCCATCCTCCATTCTCTCCTTCTCTACCCCCCTTCCTTTTTCTTGTCCATAAGTGCGTGTGCATACACTCAAAAGCGCACAACTCACAGGCGCGCGTGCGTGAGTACGTGTCCACTAGAGAGAGAGACAGAGACAGAGAGACAGAAAGAGACGCAGAGACAGAGACAGACTTCTGCTGCAACGAAGTTGACCATTTTGCTTATGTCTAAATGAATTTTTTTTTTTTTTAAGAAAAAAAGCGAATCAGACGATCAACACAAAGACAAATTGAAACGAACTCAGATTGATCAAACTGTCAACAACAAAAAAAGACAAAAGGAAGCCCCCCCCCCCCCTTCCACAAAAAACCCTGACCCCAAACGACCTCTTTCTCTCGACATGTCACCCGAAGAGGATGGCGGACGGAAGAACAGCAACTCTAATCAAAACCGTTGGAGTTGTCTGCCCGTCGCCCCCCTCCCCCTTTACCCCCTTTGTATGTTGTTGCCCCTGCCCTCGATAATGGAGTGGGAAGCAGCAGCGGGCAGGACTGTGCACTCCCGACACGTAATTTCAACCCCCGTGGGCCTCCGACTCACCTCCTCTCTCCATCCCCCACCCCTAAACTCCCTCAGGACAGTAGAAAGGGGAGGGGGGGCGGGGGGGGGGGGGTCAGACAGACCGACAGAGGTCGCTGATGCATTGCGCACTTTGACCCCAGGGGGTCGTCACTGTGTCGAGGCAGAAAATGTCCCCCTCCACACACACCCTCCCCCTCCCTCTCCCCCTCCCCCGCCTCCCTCAGTGCAAGCAAGGTCTATTTGGCGGCAGCGCAGGAGGGTGTCAAAACGCGGTTTGGCAATTCGTCATGATGAGGATGCATGTCGCGCTGCTGCCAGAGGAGGGCGGAAGAAGAAAATGGACCGGCAAGCTGAAAATTACTCGTCTCTCTGTCTTTCTGTCTGTCTGTCTGTCTGTCTGACTCTCTCTCTCTCCCTCTCTCTCTCTCCCTCTCTCTCTCTCTCTCTCTCTATCGAAATGGACCAGCAAACTGAAAATTACTCGCCTCTGTCTGTCTGTCTGTCCCTCTCTCTGTCTGTCTATGTAGGTCTGTCTGTCTGTCTGTCTGTCTGTCTGTCTCTCTCTCCCTCTCCCTAGCCCCCCTCCCCCTACACACCTCTCCCCTGAGAGAACCCTGTTCTTCCGAGGTAAGAGAAACTCGCCGTGAGTTGTGCGCTTCATGTTTCAGTAACATTCTGTTCATGTCGTTTCCAGAGGAACAGACGGTGCAGTATTACCGATAGCTCACTAAGGGCCTGAAAAAACAAAAACAACCTCCCTCCCCCCCCCCCCAAAAAAAAAAAAAATTATCCCCCCCTAAAAAACAAAAAAACAACAACAACAAAAAACGCATGTTTTGTTGTTGTTGTTTTTTTTTTTAAAAAAGAGAAAAAACAAAAACACACAGAGAGAGAGAGAGAGCTTCGAGTTACTGCCAGTGGCTGTCAACAGTTCTTGGTATGATATAGGTTAAAGGTCCCTTAGCCTTTTACGACCATCGGGGCAGTGATTTCATCTCTCTCTCTCTCTCTCTCTCTCTCTTTGTCTTTCCCTTACTCTCCATCTCCTCTCTCTCTTTTTTTTCTCTCTCCCCCCTCCCTCTCTCTCTCATGATTATGTACTTGTAAATGCTACTGTGCAATTGAGTGTATTTGAATTTCATGTATTTTTTCTATAACCTTTTGTTATCTTGTGAACATTTTGATTTCATTTCTTTTTGCCCTGAGGGCTGTATGTAAAAAAGCATATGCATGCTTATTCCACTTCCCTCATTAAAAAGATTCGTTCGTTCGTTCCTTCGTTCTCATTGTCCGCCATCTCTCTGTCTGTCCGTCTGTCTCTCCCCCTCTCTCCTTCTTTCTCCCACCTCCCTCTCTCTCTGTCTCTGTCTTTCCCTTTCTCCCCTCCTCTCTCACAGTCTCTTCTCCCTCCCATCCCCCCTCCCTCTCTGTCTCTCTTTTTCCCTCTCCTTCTATGATCTGCCTGTTTACTTTTCTTGACCCTTCTCTTGTCTTCTCTTGACTACTTTACTCACCAGCCTCTCTTCCTCTTCCCCAAACAACACTTCACACCGTACTAATCATGTTGCATGCTCTGGGTGCAGTTTTTTTGTGAACTTTGTCAACCTTTTTAGTTTTCTTTTTTTTTTCATTCTTCTTTTTGCACTTATTGAATGTTGGTGTGTGTGTGTGTGTTGTTCTTTGACATACCAGTAAACGCCCTTGACGAAGACCAGTGGTCGAAACCGGTCGGGCATCAAACAATACTGTTTTGTTGTCTTCCCGTTTTTTCTATTGTTGTGTACACACACACACACACACACACACACACATATATATATATAACACATATATATAACATATATATATATATATATATATATATATATATATATATATATATATATATATATATACACATCTTAGTGTCTTGGGCTCCGCATAGAAAGGCCGACCCGATCATCTCCTTCCATGGTTTTAACATTCCCCAACCAAGTCAGGTACCACACCTGGGTGGATGGGAGTGAGGAAAATCAAGAGTTAAGTGTCTTCCCCAAAGACACGGTTACAGTCCAATAGCCCAACAATTCAATAGTTTGACGACGTGTCAATAGACCTACGTTCATTTGTCCGACGTGTCGAAAGTCCGACATGGCAAAGGTCCGACATGGCAATGGTCTGACGTAGCAATGATCTGACATGGCAATGGTCTGATGGACATGGCAATGGTCTGACATGGCAATGGTCTGACATGGCAATGGTCCGACGTGGCAATGGTCTGACATGGCAATGGTCTGACGTAGCAATGGTCTGACGTATAAATTGTCCGACGTAGCTATGGTCCGACGTGGCAATGGTCTGACGTAGCAATGGTCTGACGTGGCAATGGTCTGACATGGCAATGGTCCGACGTGGCAAGGGTCTGACATGGCAATGGTCTGACGTAGCAATGGTCTGACGTAGCAATGGTCCGACGTGGCAATGGTCTGACGTAGCAATGGTCTGACATGGCAATGATCCGACGTAGCAATGGTCTGACATGGCAATGGTCTGACATGGCAATGGTCTGACATGGCAATGGTCCGACGTGGCAATGGTCTGACATGGCAATGGTCTGACGTAGCAATGGTCTGACGTGGCAATGGTCTGACATGGCAATGGTCCGACGTGGCAAGGGTCTGACATGGCAATGGTCTGACGTAGCAATGGTCTGACGTAGCAATGGTCCGACGTGGCAATGGTCTGACGTAGCAATGGTCCGACGTAGCAATGGTCTGACGTAGCAATGGTCCGACGTAGCAATGGTCTGACGTGGCAATGGTCTGACGTGGCAATGGTCCGACGTGGCAATGGTCTGACATGGCAATGGTCTGACGTAGCAATGGTCTGACGTAGCAATGGTCCGACGTGGCAATGGTCTGACGTAGCAATGGTCCGACGTAGCAATGGTCTGACGTAGCAATGGTCCGACGTAGCAATGGTCCGACGTGGCAATGGTCTGACGTAGCAATGGTCTGAAAAGCTGCTGTACTGAAACATTTTTTTAGTCTGACGTAGCAATGGCCCGAGGTGGCAATAATCCGAATGCTCCTTATTTTCATATTGAAGTCGCGAAATTAATGTTGCTACAGAACACATTGGTTGCCCCCTTTAGAAGTTTATCTCCATGGAATGCCATTAGTTTGTTTCTAAATTGTTATTTCCTTTCTTTTTTTTTTCAAGTCGCTGACACACACACACATACATGTCTGTAAGTCTGTAAGTCTGTGTGTCTGTCAGGTCTGTCAGGTCTGTCTGTCTGTCTATCCGCAGAGCGGTCGGGGTGGGGAGACAGAAAGAGAGAGAGGGGGAGGGGAAGAGTGATAAAAACTGAGAGAGACAGAAAGAGAGAGAGAGGGTGGGGGAAAGAGTGATAGAAATTGAGAGAGACAGAAAGAGAGAGAGTGGGAGAAAGAGTGATAAAAGCTGAGAGAGACAGAAAGAGAGAGAGAGGGGGGGCGGAAGAGTGATAGAAACTGAGAGAGACAGACAGAGAGAGAGGTAGAGAAAGAGTGATAGAAACTGAGACAAGCAGAGAGAGAGGTAGAGAAAGAGTGATAGAAACTGAGACAAGCAGAGAGAGAGGTAGAGAAAGAGTGATAGAAACTGAGAGAGACAAGCAGAGAGAGAGGTAGAGAAAGAGTGATAGAAACTGAGACAAGCAGAGAGAGAGGGGGGGAAAGAGTGATAGAAACTGAGAGACAAGCAGAGAGAGAGGGGGGGAAGAGTGATAGAAACTGTGACAAGCAGAGAGAGAGGGGGGGAAAGAGTGATAGAAACTGAGAGACAAGCAGAGAGAGAGGGGGGGAAGAGTGATAGAAACTGTGACAAGCAGAGAGAGAGGGGGGGAAAGAGTGATAGAAACTGAGTGACAAGCAGAGAGAGAGAGGGGGGGGAAGAGTGATAGAAACTGAGAGACAAGCAGAGAGAGAGGGGGGAGAAAGAGTGATAGAAACCGAGAGAGACAGAAAGAGAGAGAGGGGGGAGAAAGAGAAACTGAGAGACAGACAGAGAGGGGGGGGGGAGAAAGAGTGAAAGAAAGTGAGAGACAAGCAGAGAGAGAGGGGGTGGGGGAAGAGTGATAGAAACCGAAAGAGACAGAGAGAGAGAGAGAGAGAGAGATGGGGAGAAAGAGTGATAGAAACCGAAGACAGAAAGAGAGAGAGGGGGGGGGGGGAGAAAGAGTGATAGAAAGTGAGAGAGACAGAAAGAGAGAGAGAGGGGGAGAGAAAGAGTGATAGAAACTGAGAGAGACAGAAAGCGAGAGAGAGGGAGAAAGAGTGACAGAAACAGAGAGAGAGAGAGAGAGATTCAGATTCAGATGACATTCATTTAAGACCATAGCCCCATATGACGAAAATCAAGGGAGAGATACAGAGACAGAGAGAGACACTGGCAGGCAATATGTAATTAAGATCTGTACATATTTTCTGAATATCGAACATCGGACCAGTGCCACGTCGGACGAAAGCGGAAAACAAAAAACAACAACAAAAAAACAACAACCAAAAAACCCAAAAATGTCGGGCTCAGGACAGGTCGGTCTGTTGCCCTGTGGGATCATTGCTGGGTCGGACCATCGACACTTCTGACTTTTAGACGTCGGCCTACTATACTGCCACGTCGGTTTAATGATGATGATAATAATGATAATAATGATAATAATAATAATGGGTACTTGTTGAGGGCTTTCCTCTCTGAAAGGGAGCTCAAAGAGCTTTACAATAACATAAAACACACACACGCGTATGCGCGCGCAGTAATTTGGGGAGGGGGGGCGGGGGAGAGGAAAACGATATGACGCACAAAAACATTTCTTAGTTACACACACGCACGCACGCACACACACACACACACACACGAGGAGTCTGCATGGATTATAACTGAATGTCATTGGAAAGGGATGGAAGGTCTATGTACATGCGTTTTCAAAAAGATGCGTTTTCAGACCAGTTTTAACAGACTGCAATGAGGAAGAGTGGCGAAGATCGTGAGGTAAACTGTTCCATACTGATAGAGTGAATGAGGAAGAGTGGCGAAGATCGTGAGGTAAACTGTTCCATACTGATGGTGTGAATGAGGAAGAGTGGCGAAGATCGTGAGGTAAACTGTTCCATACTGATGGAGCTGAATGAGAAACGAAAGAATCACCGAAGGACTGGGTTTTTTTGTGTTTTTGTTGTTGTTGTTTTTGTTGTTGTTGTCGTTGCTGTTTTTATAACACGGGGAGCGAGTATCTGCCGTGGATCGGAAGATGATCTGAGTTGTCGTCGGGGGTTTGTAGGTTTGAATGACTTCTCTCAAATACTGAGGGGCAACACACGAAATGGAGTTGAAGGTAAGAGTTGAGACTTTATACTGAATGCGGGCAGAAATTGGTAACCAGTGAAGAGAATGCAGGAGATGAGTGATACTGGCAGTCTTTATGATTCTAAAAATTAATCGCTCGGACTGATGATGACACGTCGAACTATTGAAACGTCGAACTATGGAGATGACGCCCGAAGACATAACAGCAGGTCGAAGCGGGAGATGGAACCCCGACCACTGGATCACAGGTCCAACGCTTAACCGATTCTGCTATGGTTATGTACATACCATGGCTTGTACAAAGTTTGCTAAAGTTTTCCCTTTTCTTTATTAAACGCTGTATTTTGTCTTGTTTCTTGATATCAAAAGATGTTTAAATCAAATACTGGTCCCGTAGAACCTAAATAAAAATAACACTTTTGGGAAAAAAAGGGGGGCACAGGTACATTCATCACATTCAAGCAAATAAACCTAAGGATACACCACTGACATTGATCATTCTGCCAGTGTTTCGCCAGAGAATGAAACAACGAATGATTAAAAGATTACAACAAATAAACAACCAAAATATAATTAACTGAATCAATGAATGGATGACTGAATCAATTGACAAACGAGTGAAATCACACGCACACACACTCCCCCCACATCCCCCCCCCCACACACACACAGAGCGTGCGCACGCACACGCAACAGATTGTCGTCTTCAGAATAACTGAAGAGAAAAAAAGAAAGTAAAAGAAAATCTCTATATATACAACAAATATATATATGTATATATATATATATATGTGTGTGTGTGTGCGCGCGCGTGCCTGTACGTGTGTGTGGGTGGGTGGGTGGGTGGGGTGGATCCGTGTCTGTGTGTCTGTGTCTATTTCTCTGTGTCCCTCTGTGTGTGTCTGTGTGAACGTGTCTGTGAGTATGTATGCGTGCATGCCGAGCACGCGCACGCACACGTGACAGATGGTCGTCTTCAGAAAAACTCATTAAAAAAGAATTTAAAAAAAAAATATATATATAGATGTATAGATAATATATATACACACACACAAATATGGGTGGGTGGGTGGGTAGATAAATGGGTGGATGTGAGGGTGTAGGGGGGTGGGGTGAGCAGATCGGTGTCTGTGTCTGTGTCTCTGTGTGTGTGTCTGCATGAACGTGTCTGTGTGTGCGTATGCGTGTATGTCGAACTGGTTTCAAAACGTAACACAACAGCGTTACACGAAATTTGCCAACCCACCCCTCCCCCACCCCTCACTCCATCCCTCCCTGTCCTACCCTCTTCCCCCCCCCCTCCGCCCCCCCCACGCTATCCCCCCCACTACCCCTGCGAACCACCCTCGCTCCTCAGCCTCCCGTTCCACAAACAAATCACTCTTGAGTATACTTACAACGGCGTATCCCACGACCTTCCAAACAACACCCTCAATAGAACCACACCAACACGGAATGAAGAACCAAGGTTTCAACGACCACCACCAGTTGTATACCCAGCTAATTGGTCACACCTTCACTTCGCCTTAAGGGTCCTGTCTCCCACCCGCAAAGATGACTTAACCAAAGGGGTTGTCACACACTTAGGTTGACCAGAGAGCGAGTTCGCACACACACACACACACACCCACACACCTACACACACACACACACACACACAGGCCAGAGCAATTCTGTCAAAAGGACAAAACCACTGGCGGGGTGTTTGTCTTGTTGTTCACAGTTTCCCGTGGCTTTACACGAAAAACGGGCGATCACCATGGATATCGCCTTACGGGCGAAAATATGTTGACTTGAGTGAGCCGACGAACTTGATACAGTTCTTTGAAGTCTGGTTTTCACAGAGGACAATTTATGTATCTCTTGGGTGGTGATGGTGGTTTCTCTGTTATGGGAAGAGGAGGTGTGTGTGTGTGTGTGTGTGTGTGTGTGTGTGTATCTTTAATTAAGTGAGGAAGGGTAAATGGAGATGTTGTTTGTGTTTCTCTATTGTGTTTGTCTCTGTGTGTTTGTGTCTGTCTCTGTGTATCTCGCTGTGCACCGTCTGTGCCTAGATGCATATATACATACACTCCTACACTCCTACACACACGGACACACACACACACACACACACACACACACACACACACACACATGGGCGCGCGCTCGTATGCGCGCGTGCATGTGAGCAGAAGCAAGGGCAAAGAAAAGGGAAGAAGTGCGAGACAGAAAGTTAAAGAGAGAGAGACAGAAAGATAAAGAGAGAGAGAGACAGAAAGTTAAAGAGAGAGAGACAGAAAGTTAGAGAGAGAGAGACAGAAAGTTAAAGAGAGAGAGAGACAGAAAGTTAAAGAGAGAGAGAGACAGAAAGTTAGAGAGAGAGAGAGAGAAAGTTAAAGAGAGAGAGACAGAAAGTTAAAGAGAGAGAGAGAGAGAAAGTTAAAGAGAGAGAGACAGAAAGTTAAAGAGAGAGAGAGAGAGAAAGTTAAAGAGAGAGAGAGACAGAAAGTTAAAGAGAGAGAGAGAGAAAGTTAAAGAGAGAGAGAGAGAGAAAGTTAAAGAGAGAGAGAGAGAAAGTTAAAGAGAGAGAGACAGAAAGTTAAAGAGAGAGAGAAAGTTAAAGAGAGAGAGAGAGAAAGTTAAAGAGAGAGAGAGAGAGAAAGTTAAAGAGAGAGAGAGACAGAAAGTTAAAGAGAGAGAGAGAGAGAAAGTTAAAGAGAGAGAGACAGAAAGTTAAAGAGAGAGAGACAGAAAGTTAAAGAGAGAGAGAGAGACAGAAAGTTAAAGAGAGAGAGACAGAAAGTTAAAGAGAGAGAGAGAGAAAGTTAAAGAGAGAGAGAGAGAAAGTTAAAGAGAGAGAGACAGAAAGTTAAAGAGAGAGAGACAGAAAGTTAAAGAGAGAGAGAGACAGAAAGTTAGAGAGAGAGAGAGAGAAAGTTAAAGAGAGAGAGACAGAAAGTTAAAGAGAGAGAGAGAGAGAAAGTTAAAGAGAGAGAGACAGAAAGTTAAAGAGAGAGAGAGAGAAAGTTAAAGAGAGAGAGAGAGAGAAAGATAAAGAGAGAGAGAGAGAAAGTTAAAGAGAGAGAGAGACAGATGAAGCTCACAATGCCACGGAAAGAGTGGCAGAATTA
>NC_134882.1:55783499-55785999 GCF_041734735.1 Babylonia areolata | reverse complement strand
GAGAGAGACAGAGACAGAGAGAGACTTTCGGGAGAGAGAGAGAGAGATTGAGAGAGAGAGAGAGAGACTGATACTGACACTGACACTGACACAGGTTTAATTGTGAAGGCCCATACACAAAAGGGGTAGGCGATGAGAGAAAGAGAACGAGAGAGAGAGAGAAAGAGACAGACAGACAGCGAAAGACAGTGTTTTCCTTGTCGCTGAAACAGAATGAAAACAACGTGCAACACGCACAGGATGTTTTTTTTTTCTTTTCTGAAACGACAACTTGCGGGCACGCTCGCACACACAGACACACACAAACAGGCACACACACACACACACACACACACACACACACACACACACACACACACACACACACACACACACACACACACACACACAAGACGAAACGTTTGAGAACACTACAGACACCACCACCACACACACACTTCAGTGAACAGATGTTAAAATTAATAACACGCACATCGATGAAACTCTGGGACCGATGACGAAGAAGAAGAAGAAGAAAGGCGTAGCAAAAGAAAAAGGAAAGAAAGAAAGAAGAGAGAGAGTGTACCAGCCAGCCTGAAGAATAGACAGACAGACAGAAACCAAGAGACAGACACAGAAACAGAAACAAAGACACACAGAGACAGAAGGAGACAGAGGCAAACAGACAGTCAGACAAACGGACACAAAATTAAAGCTGAGGAGAAGAGCTTCAAAGAACAGCAAAAACAGAACGAGACCAAACGGAAACTGACAACCCGAGCCGATCTCTCTCATTGGTCGTCGGCTTCGTGAGCTTCACGTGACATGCTCGTGCGGAAACTGACACTCGCGATTCCTTTGGACTTGCTAATTGGCTGACGGTTTTTCCGCAATTTCAAATGGACTGAGGACAAGAACGAGCCGTCAAAGAAGAAGAAGAAAAAGAAGAAGAAAATGCGAAGAAAGAAGAAGAAGAAAAAAAAAGCATGGGTTTTATTGCTGAACATTTGTGTTCTAAAAAAAAAGTTGCAGGTAAACAACAGTTGACTTCTTAATTGGATGAGCAAAGTTATTGAGAGAGAAAGAGTGGATGAGAGAGGGAGAGAGAGAGAGAGAGAGAGAGAGAGAGAGACGCATACATGCACAAACACACACACATAATTATAATCATGCACGCACGTTAGTACGTATGTTCCCCCCAATCTCTACCTCCCCCATCACAACACACGCATACACACTCACACTTACACACACACACACACACACACACACAGGCAGACAGACACAGACACACACGCACGCACGCAGGTACGCACACACACACACACACACACACACACACACACACGCGCACTTCTTCAACAAACTGAGCAATTTGATCGCTACCTTACTTTCTTTTTTTTAGTTAATATTTTGTTTCCTTTTGTTAAATCCCCTAGCATTCAGTCCTGCCTCGTGCTAACAACCCCCACCCCCACATTATCTCCCCCCCCCCCCCGCCCTCGTTCCATCAAATTCCCACCCTGCCCCATACTCTCTCTCTGTGTGTCTGTTTGCCTGTCTGTCTGTCTGTCTGTCTCTCTCTCTGTGTCTGTCTTCACAGTTTCCCCAAAATGTTCTTTGATGTCCATATCACAGTTTTACTGATTTGTTGTTGTTTGTGGTTCTTGTTCTTGTTGTTGTCGTCGTCGCTCTCCTTCTTCCTCTCCCTGATACCGCTCTTGTTGTTTTTTGTTTGTTTGTTTTGGTTTTGTTTTGTTTGTTTTGGTTTTTTAGGGTATTGTTTTTCTGTGTGTGTGATCATTTCTTATCTCAGCTTCACATATCTCTCTCGCATGTGTCCCTTTCTGTTCCGGCACGATTACGTAACAATCCTGCCCACCCTTTCCATACACCTCTTCCATTCTAGAGAATCACTCGCCCTATTCCATTCTAGAGAATCAATCGCCCCATTCCATTCTAGAGAATCACTCGCCCTATTCCATTCTAGAGAATCACTCGCCCTATTCCATTCCAGAGAATCAATCGCCCTATTCCATTCTAGAGAATCAATCGCCCTATTCCATTCTAGAGAATCAATCGCCCTATTCCATTCCAGAGAATCACTCGCCCTATTCCATTCTAGAGAATCAATCGCCCTATTCCATTCCAGAGAATCACTCGTCCTATTCCAGTCCAGAGAATCACTCGCCCTATTCCATTCTAGAGAATCAATCGCCCCATTCCATTCTAGAGAATCAATCGCCCTATTCAATTCTAGAGAATCAATCGTCCCATTCCATTCTAGAGAATCAATCGCCGTATTCCATTCTAGAGAATCAATCGCCCCATTCCATTCCACCCTTTCCATACACCTATTCCATTCTAGAGAATCACTCGCCCCATTCCATTCCAGAGAATCAATCGCCCCATTCCATTCCAGAGAATCACTCGCCCCATTCCATTCTAGAGAATCAATCGCCCTATTCCATTCTAGAGAATCAATCGCCCTATTCCATTCTAGAGAATCAATCGCCCCATT
>NC_134882.1:55775999-55778499 GCF_041734735.1 Babylonia areolata | reverse complement strand
AATGCTTTTCTAAAATCTACGAAAGCAACGTATAATTTCTTATTTTGACACATGCATTTCTGAACACAAGTATACAGGTTAAAGATCTGATCAACAGTTGAGTAGTTTTTTTTCGAAAACCAGCTTGACCTTCTGTAATCATCTCGTTATTTTCTAACCAATTATATAATCGATTATTCAACACCGTTGTAAAGCACTTAGAAATAATACTTAACAGGGATACCCCTCTATAATTATCAACATTATCAATATCGCCTTTCTTAAAAATGGGAATGATAATAGCTTTGGACCATTCTTTTGGGTATAGTCCTTTATCGAAAAGAGCATTAAATAATTTTGTCAGAAATGGTACAGTAATTTTATTACCAGTTTTTAACATTTCAGCAGAAATACCATCAAGTCCACATGCTTTTCCCGACTTCAGCTTGTGAAAAGCGAACGAAACCTCATTCTCTGAAATTGCATTATTAAGTTCACATTCTTCATCATCATCGAGGTTACTAAGATCAGTAGAATTATCAACATTGTCCATATCATTATCCAAGGAAAATAGACTTTTGAAGTGCTGATGACACTCTTCCATACTGACATTATCACTGATGTTACTTTTTGTTTTTCCACACCCATTTCTGTCAGGCTTTTCCAGAATGCTGACGAGAGAGAGAGAGAGAGAGAGAGAGAGAGAAAGGGGAAGTCAAGTAGACAGAGGAGAGACAGAGAGAAAAAAAAGGGAGACAGAGAGAGACAGTGGGGGGTGGGGGCCGGGGGGGGGGGAGGACTGAGCTCGTGGCCCATTGTTTTCCGGGGTGGATGGTGTGAGAAGTGTATCAGGGGAGGGTGGGGCAGGAGGAGGCGAGGAGGGAGGGTCCTTTACCGTCTGATGACCGCTGAAGACAGTCCAGGGCGCCCCATGAAAACTGACTTTGTACAACGTGTGCGCACGTAGAAAAAGATCTTGAGAGAAACTGACGAGACGACATGATTCATTCAACCATGGTTTTTCGAAAATTGCTTCAGTATGAGTTTCGATTTCAAGAATGTGTCAAAGCGTGCAGACTGATCCATACACGCTGCATTATATCTGTTTTTTTATTGTTGAAATAAAAGGAAGAAAGAAACAGGAAAGAGGCCTGTCATTCACATAAACCCTCAAACAGAAAATCATCTGTGTGTGTGTGTGTGTGTGTGTGTGTGTGTGTGTGTGTGTGTGTGTGTGTGTGTGTGTGTGTGCATTCACGCGCACGTGTGTGTATGTGTGCACTCTCGCCTGCCCGAGGTGTGCGTGCTCGTGTGATTAGCTTCATCCATTCAAATTTAAAGTCAATCAACAATAATCCAGTTTCTGAAAATAAAAAGACCCCATCTCCAACAGCGAAGTGACTGAGCATGACACACCAATCATCATAAAACTTCCTCAATCCCCAGCCATCTCTGTCTCTCTCTCTCCCTCTGTGTCTGTCTGTCTCTCTCTCACATTCACACAGACTGACACATACACGCTCACACACACACACACACATAACAATCACACACAGACACACACAGACACAGACACAGACACACAGACACACACACACACACACATAACAATCACACACAGACACACACAGACACAGACACAGACACACACACACACACACCGGGGGGGGGGGGGGGGGGGGGGGGGGAGGGGGGGGAGGAAGGAGGAAATACTCCTGCCGAGATAATAATTTCAGGCTTCCTCTACAGACAGTCTTTCAAGAAAGCCGCCCAAACACACACACACACACACACACACACACACACACACACACACACACACACACACACTGTCACTCACTCTCACACTCACATACAGACACACAAAGACACACAGACACACAGACACACACACACACACACACAGAGTCACTCACACACAGATACAGACACACAGACAGAGACTCACACAGGCACACGCATACACACACGCACGCACGCATGCAAGCACGCACGCACAAACGCACACACACACACGCGCACGCGCGCGGCACGGAAATGGAAGTTTGACGAAAACACCGTGACCACGAACCCCAACCACACCTCCGCCCTTTAAAAAAAAAAAAAAAAGAAAAAAAGCGACACTGCAGTGCAAATGACAAACCAGTCAATCAAGTGAAGTGGGAGGAGACATGACGAATACCGCACGCGCGCACGTGCATGAATACTGAACAGCGACAGATCAGTTGACGCACCCCCCCACCCCCACCCCCGGCACCGCCACCCTGTGCTCCTCGCCCTTACCCCCATGGGAATGTTTGTGATATTTTATTCGCTGGATTCACACAGACATCGTTGAGGCGATTGATACGTTATTTTCGGTGAATGTGAATGTCGTTTAGGCTTTTCTGTTGTATCAATATTCCTTGTGACCCCGGTACGCATGTAATAAAGACATATTCTTCTATTATTCTTCTTCTATTGCATTGCATTGCATTGTATTGTATTGTATTGTATTGTATTGTATTGTATCGTATTCTAT
>NC_134882.1:55765999-55770999 GCF_041734735.1 Babylonia areolata | reverse complement strand
TCTCTCTCTACTCCCTCCCTTCACCCCCCTCTCTCTACTCCCTCCCTTCACCCCTCTCTCTCTACTCCCTCCCTTCACCCCCCCCTCTCTCTCTCTACTCCCTCCCTTCACCCCTCTCTCTCTACTCCCTCCCTTCACCCCTCTCTCTCTCTCTACTCCCTCCCTTCACCCCTCTCTCTCTCTCTACTCCCTCCCTTCACCCCTCTCTCTCTCTCTACTCCCTCCCTTCACCCCTCTCTCTCTACTCCCTCCCTTCACCCCTCTCTCTCTCTACTCCCTCCCTTCACCCCTCTCTCTCTCTCTACTCCCTCCCTTCACCCCTCTCTCTCTACTCCCTCCCTTCACCCCTCTCTCTCTCTCTACTCCCTCCCGTCACCCCTCTCTCTCTCTCTACTCCCTCCCCCACCTCTCTCTCTCTACTCCCTCCCTTCACCCCTCTCTCTCTCTCTCTACTCCCTCCCCCACCTCTCTCTCTCTCTACTCCCTCCCTTCACCCCTCTCTCTCTCTACTCCCTCCCTTCACCCCTCTCTCTCTCTCTACTCCCTCCCTTCACCCCTCTCTCTCTCTCTACTCCCTCCCCCACCTCTCTCTCTCTGCACCACTTTTCACACGACCCTGTCACCGTGGCAAGTGATTTCAGTAATGTACCAGCTGCAGTAGGGATCAGCAGGCACGACCGATGCTGCAGGCCAACACGGCATCATTTCCTGTCATGCAATCCACTGTTTATTAACTGCCTCGTTCGTCCACTTTTTTAAGTGTGTGGGTGAGGGGTGGGAATGTGGTGTGTGTGTGTGTGTGTGTGTGTGTGTGTGTGTGTGTGTGTGTGTGTGTGTGTGTGTGTGTGTGTGAGTGCGTGCGTGCGCGTGCCGATCCTATGATATTTATCATCGTCTTCTTTCTGGCACTTGAAAAACCTTTTTTTTTTTTTTTTTTAAATCTCAGGTTAAAACACGTTAACATGTGCGCTCGCAACCCCCCTCCTCCGTCCTCCCTCCCTCCCCCCCCCCCACCCGCCTCCACACACACATACACACGTACACACGCACACACACACATACACGCGCTCGCTCGCTCGCGCGCACGCACACACACACACACACACACACACACACACACACACACACACACATTAACACACACTAACACTGAGAGACAAAAAAAATGCGCAAAAACAGACAGACAAGACAAGACAATGGTTTATTTGTTAGGCCTCCGGCCCATAACAAAGGAGTGGGCCACTAACAAAAATATTACATAATGAATCTAGTAAACACACACACACACACACACACACACACACACACACACACACTGCTGCTCTCTATAGGGAGAGCGCGTCACTACACTACAGCACCACCTTTTTTTTCTGCGTGCGGTTGTTTGTGTGTGTGTGTGTGTGTGTGTGTGTGTGTGTGTTTAAATGAGGAACGTAAGGAAAAATACGTCATTATCAGGGACGAAGACTTCACACGTCACTCCGGAGATGAGAACGGAGCTCCAAATCAGACGCACAAAACAATTTGCGGCCGCATTGTTGGCATGCAATAGCAGATGCGGTCACAGGCAAAGATTTCCCGGATTTCCCGCCCGAGAGTGAGCATGCTGCATGCAGGCCACGAGAGAAAACCTTCGGGGTTTGTCCCTGAAGCGTTTCAGTCTTCTTCCCATGTGAAATGAACGAACAAAGGAACCCCCTTTTTTTTTCGTTAGGGTGAAAATCCCCCCCCCCCCCCACACACACACAAAAACAACAACAACAACAACAACAACAACACACACACACACACACACACACACACACACAAAACCAGGAATAAGCAGAAACTGCTTGTTTTTTTTTGTTTTTTTTAAATTTTTTTTATCCTGCCCTCATGAAAAGGGAAAATATAACAAATACTCAATACAAAAGCATAACATTACATGAATAAATTTCAATTATACCACAAAAAAGATGAGTAACATACGTGCATGCACAAATAATACTTAGATCAAAGGGAGAAGAAGAAAGGAGAAGGAATAGACAGACAGACATACAGACACAGACAGACAGACAGGCAGTCAGAGTGAGAGAGTGAGAAAGAAACAGACACAGACAGACAGACAGGCAGACACACACAGTGTGAGAGTGGGAACAGGTCAAGACATTTTAACTGCAAATTCTTTTATCAGGTCTGAATGGTACTTTTTTTTTTCTTTTTTTTTTTAAATAGCAATGTCTCTTGCGCCAGCAGCCAGCTGGGAGAAGGCGACTATCTTTGACCAATCGCGTGTCGTCCATTGGGGACTCACATGTCCAACCCACCCAAACATGGATTTCATGATAAGTGCTTCGAAACCCCAGTCACCTTTGCTATGAGAAGCTAGCTCTGTGTTGGACACCCTGTCCTTCTCCCACGAGATGCTCATGATTTAATGCAAGCATCAAAGATGGAACTGATCAAGTAAGTATATCACAAAAGAAAACAAAACAAACAAAAATACCACTACCACTACGACTACCATATCACCACCACCCCGGCAACTACTACTACTGCTACTTCTTCTACTACAACTTATTATACACTATACACTGCTAACTATACACTGGAAAGTGAACATCACCAACACACACACACACACACACACACACACACACATGTCCACGCTCAATAAATGTGATGACACCAATGAAGAGGGGAAAGAAGGGACAGGTGGGGGGGGGGGGGGGGGGAGTGAGGTAGGGATGGGAGAGGGGGGGGGAGTGAGGTAGGGATGGGAGAGGAGGGCGATGGAGTGGGGGAGGGGGGATGTTTGGGGTGGTGGTGGTAGGGGGGTGGAGGAGGGAGGATTGTGTGTTTTGGATCAGGTTATGCTTGGCCGATTCGCGGTCATTTGAGAGCGTCGTCGAGGCCCACGCTTGAGTAACCTTTAGCCTCAATCTCTTTCAATGAGAGTGTTCCCCCCACCCCCCATTCTCTCTCTCTCTCTCTCTCTCTCTCTCTCTCTCTCTCTCTCTCTTCCGCTTGGGTAATGATGATGAGTTTGAATCAGGCACATCCTTTTGGAGACAGCCTTTTCTTAACCCCCCCCCCCCCCTTTTTTTCTTTTTTTTTTTGCTTTCTCTCTGTGTCTCTCTGTCTCTGTCTCTCTCTCTCTGTTCCCTCCTTCTATTCTTCTCCTCTTCTCTTTCTTCCCTTCTTTCTTTTACCCTTCTCTTTCTTTCTGTCTTTCTTTCTTTATTTTTGTGAGTGAGGCGGGTCATGCAGGTTGTGGAAATTCGAAGGTCCAGTCTCAAGGCATTTTTCTTTCTTTCTTTCTTTCTTTCGTTCTTTCTTTTGTTCTGTCTGTCTTGTCCATTCCATGGCAGATGTGGGTGTGGGGTGGGGGTTGGGGGGTAAACGTGATACCTTGTTTACTTTTCTCTGTGTCTGAATGAGTGAATCAACGAACGAACGAACGAATGAATGAGTGAGTAAATGACATTGTGGCTGGTTCCATTATGTCTCTGAAAGACGCGATCATCCATCCCATCAGCAGTCTGGGGTGGAGAGTTTTTCAGCCCCAAGGTGTTTGAAGACATCTTATACATACTGCGACGGGCGCAATACCCGAGCGGTTAAAACGTTGGACTTCCAATCTGAGGGTCCCAGGTTCGAATCTCGGTAACGGCGCCTGGTGGGACAAGGGTGGAGATTTTTTTTTTTCCGATCTCCCAGGTCAACATTACGTGCAGACCTACTTCTGCCTGAACCCCCTTCGTGTGTATACGTAAATAGAAGATCAAATATGCACGATAAAGATCATGTAATCCATGTCCGCGTTCGGTGGGTTATGGAAAAAAAGAACATACCCAGCATGCATACCCCAGAAAACGGAGTATGGCTGCCTACATAGCGAGGTAAAAACGGTTATACACGTAAAAGCCCACTCGTGTACATACGAGTGAACGCGGGAGTTGCAGCTCACGAACGAAGAAGAAGAAGACACATACTGCCCACTATGTCCTTTGATGGCGTGTTGGACAGTAACGAAGAACCGCGCAACTCTTTTTGTCTGTTTCGGCCCAGTCTCTGAACGATACCCCACATACCCCAGGTGTGCTTCACTCTCTGAACGATACCCCACATACCCCAGGTGTGCTTCACTCTCTGAACGACACCCCACATACCCCAGGTGTGCTTCAGTCTCTGAACGACACCCCACATACCCCAGGTGTGCTTCAGTCTCTGAACGATACCCCACATACCCCAGGTGTGCTTCAGAGTCTTAGGCTGTACTTTGTTCTGCGCCAGGTGTTCTCTGGTCTTCCTCTCTTCCGCCTACCTTCTGGTGTCCTACTTGAAGACAGAGAAGGCATCAGGAGAAGGATGAAGCTCAAGGTGTTGGAAGCCAACATACATACTGCCCTGTATGCCCTGTGGCATGTTGGGCAGTAACGAAGAGCCGCGCCACTCCGGCGGTCTCCACTCTGGGAGGGACGCTCACTCAGTCTGGCTCCGCGACAAAAAAATTATTGTCGTCAGTAGGGGGCTTAGTATGTGGTGTCCTAAGTACGTTAAATCAGAACAGGCACCACTGAACACCACCGAAGTGACTCAGCAGCAGTGCAGGGTCTCCTCTGGTGTGTGGCCTCCTTGCGACCTAACATCGATGGTTCCCTGTGGACTGCCGGCTCTGGGACTGCGACAGACGAACCCGGGTGTGGCCGTGTATGGGGGGCTCGGAATGAGCGGCGTGGGAGCAATGCCACTGAAACGGTGCAGATGACGGGGGCAGCAAAAAACAAACAAACAAACAACAAACAAAAAAAAACCAAAAACAAAACAAAAACCGTACCCCACATACCCCCAGGTGTGCTTCGGGGTGAGTCTTGAGCTGTGTCCTTCTACTGTTCTGTGCCAGGTGCTTTCTAGTAGCCTTCCTCAGTCTCTTCCGCCTATCTTTTGGAGACCTTCTTGAAGACAGTGAAGGCAGTTAGGAGAAGGGTGAACAGAATGATGACATAAATATGAGAAGG
>NC_134882.1:55735999-55748499 GCF_041734735.1 Babylonia areolata | reverse complement strand
TCTTTCTTGCTCTTTCTTTCTCCCGCGACCCACCCCCCACCCCCCGCCCCTATCTCTCTTTCTCTCCACCCTCAAACCTTTCCCTCACTTTCCCACCCCTGCTCTCTCTTTCTCGCTTTCCAATATATAGAGAGAGAGAGAGAGAGAGAGAGAGAGAGAGAGAGAGATGGAAGCACTAAGCTCCTGACCCGTTGTGTTCCGGGCTGGACAGTGAGCAGTGTATCAGCGGGGGACCTCTACTATCTGCTGACCGCTGAAGACAGTTCAAGGCGCCCCATGAAGACCGAATTTGTACAAAGTGTGAACACAGACACAGATCCTGGGAGCGAGTTTCACTAACTCTTTGACTATCTCATTTTTCGGGGAAGCAAGAAAAAGGACACTTTTCGAAAAATGTTATTGGGATTTTTTTCTTTCCCGTTCATCATTCACATGTACATAACAAATGTTTGTCGACTCGTTCAATCATAATTCCTGATAAATCATAACCAATGCCTTTGTGATTCAACTCGACAAACTACGTGCATCTCCCTGCAGTCGATTTGTTTACTCAGTCTTCCCCAGTGAACTTGGCTTGTTTGCCTTTGGGATCACGTGGAATGCACACTCACTTCAGGCAAGCATGTAATTGACAACGCTCTATCTTTTGTGCGAAGTTATTTTGTTTGATTGTTCAGTTTGTGTGTGTGTGTGTGTGTGTGTGTGTGTGTGTGTGTGAGAGAGAGAGAGAGAGAGAGCGAGAGAGAGAGAGAAAGTGTGTGTGAGAGAGTGTGTGAGAGAGAGAAAGAGAGAGAATGTGAGAGAGAGTGAAAGAGAGAGAGAGTGTGTGTGTGTGTGTGGGTGAGAGAGAGAGAGAGAGAGAGACAGAGAGAGAGAGAGAGAGAGAAAGTGTGTATGTATGTGTGTGTGTGTGTGAGTGCGAGAGAGAAAGAGAGAGTGTGTATGTGTGTGTGTGTGAGAGAGAGAGAGACAGAGACAGAGAGAGAGAGACAGAGAGAGGGAGACAGAGAGACAGAGAGAGAGTCTGTGTCCGTGTATGTGTGTGTTCCTGTCCTTCCACCATATTCATGTCTCAACCAACCAGCTGCTATGGGCATTGTAATCAATTGTGAATACAATGCCAATAGTTTTTTTTGTTTTTTTTATATTTGTATCAGTTTCATGAAATATGAAACATTTTCATTCACACTCACGGGGTTTCTTGAAATGAATACGTGTTGTCTTGTCTTGTCATGTCTTGTGTGACTAGCATAGCAACATATGTTAAGATCATGAATGCACGTTCACATGAACACATTTTTTGGATAACTTTTTGAAATCTCCTTTTATATATATATATATATATATATATATATATATATATACATACACATACATATACATATACATGTGTGTGTGTGTGTGTGTGTGTGTGTGTGTGTGTGTGTGTGTGAGTGTGTTAGCATTGACATTATTTTTTTAATTCACATAAACACACAAAAAGGAAACAGAAAGGAAAACATGGAAGAAAAGTATATGATAATTGTGTAATGTTATTTGTTTTGTTTTGTCCCCAACTCTCTCTCTCTCTCTCTCTCTCTCTCTCTCTCTCTCATTTTATGCAGTATGTTAATGTCTTCGTGTTTATTTTGTTGTTATCGTTTGTTAAAAAGTCTTCGAAGGGGCTGCATTATATCTCCCCCTTCCCTCCCTCTCCCCCCCCCCCCCCACTCCCGCGCTTTCCCCATCTCTCTCTCTCAGATTTGTGAAGTAGTCAATTTTAAAATAGTTATTTGATGTGTTCGTGTTTTCCGCCTATTTTTGAAGTGTCATTTACAATGTTGGGTGCACTTATTTTGATTAGCTCAGGGTTAATCTGACAATTGACTCTGTCTCTCCCTCGGGGAGAGACAGAGAGAGAGAGAGAGAGAGAGAGAGAGAGAGAGAGAGAGAGAGAGAGGAGAGAGTTAAAATAATGTACCTCCCACCCAGTTGCTCTCTCTGAAGGGTTTTTATTCCCATGCACCCACTCCCCTGGATTATTTCTGTGTTCATTATCCTCTTCCTCTTTTCTTTCTTCTGGTAAAGGTGTTGTTTTCTGAAATAATGACGGAAGACAGGCGCAATAGCCGAGTGGTTCAAGCGTCGGACGTGCAATCTGAGAGGTCCCAGGTTCGAATCTCGGTAACGGCGCCTGGTGGGTAAAGGGTGGTTCCAATCTCCCAGGTCAACATGATTATGTGCGGATCTGCTGGTGCCTGAATCCCTGTCGTAAGTAGATGCACGCAGAAGATCAAATACGCACATTAAAGATCCTGTAATCCACGTCAGCGTTCGGTGGGTAATGGAAACAAGAACGCACCCAGCATGCACATCCTCGAAAACGGAGTATGGCTGCCTACATGGCGGGGTAAATAGACAAAATGGTAATACACGTAAAACGTTACACGTATGTAAGGAGTATATGTGTGCGTGACTGAAACCTGATTGAATGACACAGGAAACGAATGACAAGCACCCAGTAGCAGCTGTCGGTCTGCGGCTCTACCCAGGCAGGCAGCCTGTTGTGGAAATGACTCCGTGTTTGCGAAGCGCTTAGAGCTTGGTCTTCGACCGAGGATAGACGCTATGTAAGTATCCATATCATCATCATCATCATCATCATCATCATCATCATCATCATCATCATCATCATCAGCAGCAGTTGTCTTGTTGTTTACCTGTACACGTTATACTCCAGTACCATTGGTAGTGGTCTGGCAGTTACTGGTCACAAACAGGAAGTGTGTTATGCCTACAGGTTCCAGCTTCCTATACGGACCGGAATATTTAACCTCCCTCCCACACCCCCACGCCCCCAACTTGACCTTGGTGGTCTAGCTACTAGTCTTTCAGATGAGAAGATAAACAGAAGCCTCGTGTAATGCAAAGCATGTGCACTTAGCGGACGTAAAAGAACCCACCGAAAAAAAAAAAAATCAGAAGCAAAAAAAGAGAAAAGGATGTCCCTTACAACAACAACAACAAAAAGTCCACGCTGATAGTAAAACACACTTGCAGACATAAATAGATAGATAGATAGATAGATAGATAGATAGAGAGAGAGAGAGAGAGAGAGAGAGAACAAAAATGTAATGTGACACTGTATTGTTCCGACGCATTCACCCCAAAGGGACAGCAGTCCGGATTTTACACAGAGAAATCTGCTCTCTCTCTCTCTCTCTCTCTCTCTCTCTCTCTCTCTCTCTCTCTCACACACACACAAAAAGTAATAGAATAGAACAGAAAAGAATAAAACAGAATATAATGCAATGCAATACACCAGGAGAAAAAAAATACACACATAAAAAAACCACTTCTGACGCGTAACATTACAGACTCTCCAAACCGGAGCAGCCATACAACGTGAAACTCTCTCGCGTAAAGAACTGAAGAAAAGAAGAAAAGAAATGAAGAGGCTCACATATTAAATGTCAGGCGTGTGTAACGAACATCAACGTGACACAAACGAACAACGAACAGGCGGCCTTCCACTGGCATTGTCCCAAACACAATACGCTCGCGAAAGGATGAAACCAAAATCCTCAGCCCGGCAGGCGGGGAGATAACAATGGCAACAAGCATCAACGTCCAAGTCAAACAAAAACCCCGCCCCGCCCATACGGTTTGACTATCATTTAGCCTCATCGGGTTGCTTCCCCTTCCCTCATTCTCTCTCTCTCTCTCTCTCTCTCCCCATGACGGCATCAGTGCTTGTCGCTTCCAGCGATGGTCAGCTTACCTACCGCTAGCCGGCGATGTCTTCGAGGGAGAGATGGTGAGCATGTAACGAAACATGAGCAGGTAAACACCGTGCTCACCCGCTGAATTGTCGCCTCCTACGCTAAAATGCCGCCGGTGACATCATAACACTCAGTAAACATAGCTCCGCCAAACTGTCGTCGATCGAAGACAGCGTAAATTACCGTGGACAAAATGATCAGTGGTTACTATTTATTGCTTGTCCTTTAAATGTCAGTGTTCGTTTTCAACTTCTACGTTTTGGTTCTTAGTTAACTACTCCTTTATTTCTTCATTCTGCGGGACAGGTCAGTGTGTAAATTTATATATTTATATATTTTTTAGTAAGAATAGTAGTAATAATAAATATATGGTTTTATTAAACTGATGGATAAATAAGATAAGCCACGTGAGTTCTTATTTAACCCTTACGATTACGATAATCACCTAAATAAATGTGTGTGGAGACGTATTGCTGTGTGCTGATGATGTTGACGACAACGACAATGATGATGCTAATAAAGATGGCACCGATCAGAACAACGACAACGACGACGACGACGACGATGATTTCGAACAATTATTGGCATGTGCACCAAGAGGACGCTTGGTTATTTGCATTGATTCGGAATGAGTCTAGTGGTGTGTCCATCGAGATCGATGATGACCATCGTTGTCATCCAGCTGGGGGATGGGGGGAGGGTGGTGGTGGGGTGGGGGTGGGGGATGCTCATGAATCTATCTGATGTTTGTGCATCACACCACGGTTCTGACTTTTTTTTTCTTTTCTTTTTTTTTTCTTTTTGATGACGCAATACAAAGTGTCCAAGTCATCAACTGACTGCGAAGAAAATAACGACGACAAATCAGCAGTTACAAAAGCAAGCCAACACTTAATTCGCCGAATTATTGCTGAATGGCAACTCCTCGGAAGTCTGTTAACCGCTGGTTGATAGAATCGTGATCATCACAATCACCAGCAAAACTACTACTACTACTACTACTACTACCACTACTGAATTGTCTCTGACGAGAATTCAGCGGTTAACTTAGCTCCGCCAACTTGTCGCTGGCGACATTATTTAGCGGAAGCGACAATTCAGCGCTGGATATCAAGGAACAAATCTCACGATGCCTCCTGCACGTTCCGATGTCTTTGGTCGCTAATTACCGGAGCTGACATTTTCGCTTCTCGGAGTCTGCTATTGTCTGACCACCGCCCTAATACGTACGGCCTGTGGTCTCTATACGGCCCTTGTTGAATGACTGAATGAATGACTGAATGCTTGGACTTCGATCCGTTTGGGCGGCTTTCTTGAAAGACTGTCTGTAGAGGAAGCCTGAAATTATCATCTCGACAGGAGTATTTCCCCCTTCCTCCCCCCCCCCCCCCCCGTGTGTGTGTGTGTGTGTGTGTGTGTGAGAGAGAGAGAGAGAGAGAGAGAGAGAGAGAGTTTCTCTGTCTCTGTCTCTCTGTTTCTGTCTGTCTGTCTGTGTGTATGTATGTATGCCTGTCTGTCTGTCTCTCTGTATCTGTATTTCTCTGTCTTCACCCATATCTCTCTGTATTTCTCTGTCTCTATTTCTTTCTGTCTCTGTCTGTCTGTCTGTCTGTTTCTCTGTCTTTATCTCCCTCTCTCTGTATCTATGTCTCTTTGTCTCTGTCTGTCTGTCTGTCTGTCTGTCTGCCTGCCTGCCTGCCTGCCAGCCTTTCTGTCTGTCTGTCTGTCTGGTTCTCTCTCTCTGTTTCTCTGTTTTGCTTCTCCTCTATATCAATGTCTCTATTTCTCTGTGTCTCTGCGTCTGTCTCTGTCCCCCCCCCCCCCTCTCTCTCTCTCTCTCCTCTTTCTGTGTATTGCATTGCATTGAAACTTATTGATTCTCTGTTTCGACCCTCCTCTATATCTCTGTCTCTATTGCGGTCTGTCTGTCCCAGTCTGTGTCTCTATCTCTCTGTCTCTCTCTCTCTCTCTTTCTGTATTGTATTGCATTGAAATGTATTGATTCTCTGTTTTGATCCCCATCCATATATCTGTCTCTATTCCGGTCTGTCTGTCTCAGTCTCTGTCTCTCTGTCTCTCTCCCCCCTCTCCCTCCCTCTTTCCTCTCTCTCTCTGTATTGTATTGCATTACATTGAAATGTATTGATTCTCTGATCCCCCTTTATCTCTGTCTTTATTCTGGTCTGTCTGTCTGTCTCTCTGTCACTGTCTCTCTCTGTCACTCGCTCTCTGCCCCCCCATCCCCATTCTTGGTGGTCATGGTCCTTGTTGTGTGAGGACGGTGGTGAAGGATGGGTGGAGGGGGGTGGTGGTTGCGGTGGGGTGGGGTGAGTGGGGAATGGGGGGGGGTGGTAAATGGTAGCACAGACGTGTGTTTAAAACGTGCGAGCATGTTGTTGGGAGGAGGGGGGGTGGGGTGAGGCGGAGGTGAGTGCGCGTTGTCTTTAAAACACTGACGCGCATGTGTGTGTGTGTGTGTGTGTGTGTGTGTGTGTGTGTGTGTGTTCTGAGAATGAGAAACTATTTCGGTCTCTGATTTTTCATGCTGGCAGGAGAGGGGGAAAATGGAAGGGGGGTGGGGAGAAAGAGAGGGAGAGGGAAAGACAGGGGGAGAAAGAGAGAGAGAGAGAGAGAGAGAGAGAGAGAGAGAGAGAGAGAGATGGATGTTGCTTTACCCATTAGAAATTAATGACAAGAAAACTGAGCAGTATTTTCTGACTAAACGTACCCGGGTTTATTTGGGTGTGTGTGGAAGGGGGAGGAGGCGCGGAGGAGAAAGGGGGCGGGGGGTGGCGCGGGGGCGGGGGGGTGGGGGGGGTGGCGTCAATACTTTCCGACAAAAAGACCACCACATACTCCTCATCTCCATCCCGCCCCCACTCCCCCACCCACACACAGACACGCACCCACAAACTCTACTCCTACAGCCCCCCCCCCCCCCCCACCCGCCCCCAAACACACATGCACAACCTTCATCATCGTTCTATCTCTCTGGCCAGGAGAGAAAGGGAATGACTGAACCAGACGTGCTCGGAATTTGGCGTTTAGAATTTGGTGAAGGGGGGGGGGGGGGGACAGAGAGAGAGACAGACAGAGACAGAGAGAAAGAGAAAGAGAGAAAGAGAGAGACATAGACAGAGAGAGACAGAGACAGAGACACACACACAGGGAGAGAAAGAGAGAGACAGAGACACACAGAGAGAGAGAAAAAAGAAACAGAGACACAGAGAGAGAGAGAGAGAGAGAGAGAGAGACAGAGACAGAGACAGAGACAGAGACAGAGACAGAGAGAGAACTCGAACTCGAACTCGAACTCGAACTTGAAAAGTTTAATCAGTATAGACCATGGCCCCTTCTGAAGCGGGTACAGTAAAAAAAAAAAAAAAAAAAAAAAAGAATATAAATAATTCACGCGAAATTGCGAAATGGCTTATTGAAATAGTAAAAATCATACTGACAGAAAAACATAAGGAAAGCGCACTGTAAACAGTTAATACAGCTAAGCATTATGGCGCGCGCGCGTGAGATAGAGAGAGAGAGAGAGAGAGAGAGACAGACAGACAGACAGACAGACAGGCAGGCAGACAGGCAGGCAGACATATAGAGGCAGGGAGTGATTTCAATCAATCAATCAATTAATCAGTCAATCAATCTATCAATATACAAAATATTTAGAAGTATAAACTATTTCTGTATCATCGTCGTTGTCGTCGTAATCATCATCATCATCATCATCATCATCATCGTCGTCGTCGTCGTCGTCATCATCGTCAGTTTGGCAATTGTTTTTCTTTGTCACTATTTAAATCTTTCTGGTATTGGTTTGTATTTGTCGATAATAAAAAAGAGAAAGAAAAAGAAGGAAGGGCGGAAGGAAAGAAAGAAAGAAACGCATCTATTATTCTTCGCGGTGTAAAAACTTGGAACGCACGTATCGATTCTTTGACTCTGCTGCTGCTGAGTAATGCCATCTCCTGAGACAGACAGAGCTTACAATTTTTTTTTTTTTCCCCCCCCCCCCCCGGGGGGGGGGGCCCCCCCCCCAAAAAACCCCCCCCCCCCCCCCCCCCCCCCCCCAAAACCCCCCCAAAAAAAAAACCCCCTTTTCCTTTTTTAAAAAAAAAGGGGGAAAAAAAACCCCCGGGGGAAAGGGGGGGTTTTTGGGGGGGGGGGGGGAAAAAAAAGAAAAAAACCCCCCCAAAAAAAGGGGGGAAAGGAGGAAAAAAAAAAAAGGGGGGCCCTTTTGGGGGGGGGCCCCGGCCCCCCCGGGGCAAAAAAACCCCCGGGGAAAGGGGAAAGGGGGGGGGCCCGGGGGGGAAAAAAAAAGGGGGGGGGTTTGGAAGGGGGGGTTGGAAAAAAAAAATTTTGGGGGGGGGGCCAAAAAAAAAAAAAGGGGGGAAAAAAAAAAAAAAAAAAAAAAAAAAAATTTTAAAAAAAAAAAAAAAAAGGGAAAAAAAAAAAAACCCCCCAAAAAAAAAAAAAAATTTTTTTTTTAAAAAGGAAAAAAAAAAAAAAAAAAAAGGGGGAAAAAAAGGAGGAAAAAAAGGAAAAAAAGGGGGGGTTTTTTAAAAAAAAAAAAAAAAAAAAAAAAAAAAAAAAAAAAAAAATTTTTTTTAAAAAAAGAAAAAAAAAAAAAAAATTTTTTTTTTGGGGGCCCCCGGGAAATAAAAAATTTTTAAAAAAATTTTTCCCAAAAAAGGGGTTTTTGGGGGTTTTTTTTAAAAAAGGGAAAAAAAAAAGGGGGGGGGGGAAAAAAAGAATTTTTTTTTGGGGTTTTAAAAAAAACCCCCCGGTTTTTTTTTGGGGGCCCCCCCAAAAAAAAAAAAAAGGGGGGGGGGGAAAAAAATTTTTTTTTTTTGGGGGGGGAAAGGGGGGGAAAAAAAAAAAAAAAAAAAAAAAAAAAAAAAAAAAAAACCCCCCCAAAAAACCCAAAAAAAAAGGGGGCCCCAAAAATTTTTTTTTAATTTTTTAAGGGAAAGGGGAAAAATTTTAAAGGAAAAAAAAAAAATAAAAAAAAAAAAAAATTTTTTTTTAAAATTTTAAAAAAAAAGAAAAAGAAAAAATTTTAAAAAAAAAAAAAAAAAAGAAAAGAAAAAAAATTTTTTTAGGCAAAAAAAAAAAAAGAAAAAAAAAGTTTTTTTTAAAAAAAAAAAGAAAAGAAAAAAAAATTTTTTTTTATTAAAAAAAAAAAAAAAAAAATTTGTTTTTGGGGGGAAAAAAAAAAGGGGAGGGGGGAAAAAAATTTTTTTTTAAAAAAAAAAAAAAAAAATTTTTTTTTTTTTTTTTGGGGGGGTTTTTTTTTTTTAAAAAAAGGGTTTTGGAAAGGTTTTTTTTAAAATTTTAAAAAATTTTAAAATTTTTAAAAAAAATTAAAATTTTTTTCCAAAATTGGGAAAAAAAAAAAATTTCCCAAAAAAGGGGGGGGGAAAAAAAATAAAAAAAAAAAAAAAAAAACCCCTTTTTTAAAAAAAAAAAAAAAAAACCCCCCAAAAAGGGGGGGGGTTTTGGGTTTTTGTTTTTTTTGGAAATTGTTTTCCTTTTTTTTTTTTTTTTTTTTTTTTTTTTTTTTTTGGGGTTTTTTTTTTTTTTTTTTTTTTTTTTTTTTTCCCCCCGGAAAAAAGGGGGGTTTTTTTAAAATTTTTTTTTTTTCCCCCGGGGGAAAAAAAAAAAAAAAAAAAAAAACCCAAAAAAAAAAACCCCGGGGGGCCCCAAAAAAAAAATTTTGGAAAAAAAGGGGGGCCCCCCCTTTTTTTTAAAAAAAAAACCCCCGGGGCCCCAAAAAAAATTTTTTTAAAAAAAAAAATTTAAAAGGGGAAAAAAACCCCTTTAAAAAAAAAAGGGGAAAAAAAGGCCCCCAAAAAAAAAATTTCCCCCCCCCCCAAAAAAACCCCTCGGGGGGGCCCCCCAAACCTTAAATTTAAAACCCCCAAAAAAAAAAAAAAAAGGCAAAACCCCCCCTTTTTTTTTCCCCCCCCAAAATTTTAAAAAAACCCCCCAAAAAAAGGGGCCCAAACCGGTTAAAACCCGGGGGGAAAAAAAAAAATTAAGGAAAAAAAAAAAAAAAAAAGGAAGGAAAAAAAAGGGGAAAAGGGAAAAAAGGGGGAAAAAAAAAAAGGGGGGGAAAAAAAAAAAAAAAAAAAACCCCCCGGGAAAAAATTTTTAAAAAAAAAAAAAAAAAAAAAGGAAAATTTAAAAAAAAAAAAAGGGAAACAGTTTTGCGAGGCACTCAGTTATGACTCAACATTGACAGAGTTCTGGCAATTTTATCGTCGCATGGAAGGGAAAACGTGCACAACAACAACCCCAGACATGGTAGACACTGACGGAACCAAGCTTAAGACAAACGAAGAAAAAGGATCCGCCCTGCTCAAACGTTTCATACAACAGAGCGATCAAAGAAACTTAGAAAAAGAAATATGTTGAGGAGTTAAACCAAACCCTTATGCAGACTGGACCTGATGATGACTTGACAATAGGATTTCAAAGGAAAGAAGAAACACTAGCAGTAGCAATCGACCTTGAAGATGCCTACAATAAAGTCCAGTTTGCACACCTCATGGGGCTGCTACTAAGGTATGGAGTAAGTTTGACACTGACAAGATGGATAGCAGCAGCGCTTCAGGAAAGAACCGTCGTCCTACGCCTCGGAGATTGGATGTCTGTACCTTCTAAACTATCCATGGGACTGCCACAAGGGTCTCCGCTCTCTCCTGTCCTCTACAATGTCTACACGAAGGGCCTTGCAGACTTAAACAACAATGGAATAGCTCGGGTGCTTACTCTTGCGGATGATGGCCTGGTCTTCAAAACTTCGAAAGATGCTCAGGAAAGAACCAAAGCCGTCCAGAAACAACTAAACAATATTGCTCAATGGTGCAAAGACACAGGATCTTCCATCAATCCAGCGAAAGCCCAAACGTTGCTGTGCACCCTGAACAACAGAACCGCGAGCAAATCACCACCTTCTGTGTCATTCGATGGGATTCAGATCGAGAAAACTGAATGCCTACGCTACCTAGGAATACACTTCGACAGGATGCTGACCTTCAGAAAACATACGGAAAATACTGTTCTCAAATGCAAAAAAGGCCTTTCAGTCTTAAAGGCAATGGCAACCAAAAGTATTGAACAACGCCACCTCTTCCTGCTATACCAATCACTCGTCCTCAGTGTGATCGACTACGGACTTGGGCTAACAACACCGTCTCAAAGCAACCTCTTAAAATTAGAAAGAGTTCAAAATGAAGCTATGAGGCTGATCCTTGGAACAACAAAAGACACGCCCACAGAAACCATGCGATACCTGCTTGCCTTCCTTCAGTGCAGGCCAGAAACAAGTTAGAACAGGTCAAGACCTACTTCAAAGCATTAGAAAACCCTCAAAACCCACTGCATGACGCAGTCAAACAACCAAAAGGCAGCCGTCTAGGACGAGGAAGATCATGGATGGGGCAAGCAGAAGACACAATCCAGCTAGTATGCCGACTACAAGACCTGAAAGAAACAAAAGAATGGAGAAAAACCCCGAAAACCTCAACCATCTATTCAACACAGCCATTTCACCCACTCTAGGAAGACATTGTCAGGAATGGCCAGAGGGCAAAACTGATGCGGAAGTGAAGCTACTCATAGAAGAAAACAGTAAAGAAGAGGACATCATCATATACACAGATGGCTCAGTCACCAAAGACCAATCCGGTTGGGGATTCACTGCGAAACAAAATGGAAAAAACAGTTAGGGAAGAGAATGCTGCCTACAAAGTCACAACCTCCAGCCTAACGATGGAAGTTGAAGCTGTGACACATGCCCTCCAGTGGCTATCGTCCATCCATACGCCCGGAAACCAACATGCCATGATTCTAACCGACTCAATGAACCTCATACAGAAAATTGAAAACGGAATGGGAAGCCCAGAGTGGCATAAGGCAATGCGCAACTTTCAGATAAAAAAAAACTCACATGGTCATACTGCCCGGGACATGCGGGAGTTTAGGGAAATGAGCGAGCTGACAGACTTGCTGGTAACGCAACACCAACGAGCGGCCTACATCTAGGAAAATCGGAAATCCTCAGAAAAGTCAAAGAATATCAAAAAGAACAGGTACAAGGCCATCACACCATTGATCGACTCAAAGAAATAAAAGCAGAGAGAGGGAGCGGCCGTAAGTCTAACATGAAAGGTAGAGCACGATGCTTTGCAAATCAAACAAATATCGGCATCATTTCCAAACCAACATTGCGCAAATTTCTTCAAAACGGAACAGAGTCTCTGTGGGCTTTTCCAAATACAATAGACTGAGCAACACACTAGACATCACGTTCTTGGCATCAGAGATCTTTTCCCATCCCTCTTGCGGCCAATCAGTGGCAGCCTCTGTGCGTGTGTGTATGTGTGTGTTTGTGTGTATGTGTGGGTCTGTGTTTTTGAGTGCGTTTGTGCATGCGTGAGAGTGTAAGTGCACACAAGTGTCAGGAGAGTTCTGTGCATGTGTGTGTGTGTTGTGTGTGTGTGTGTGTGTGTGTGTGTGTGTGTGTGTGTGTGTGTGAGGGGGAGGTGGGGGTGCAGGGAGGAGGTGAGGTAGAGGATGAGGTATGTGAGTGTATGCATGCCTACACTGTGGGAGCAACAGGATATTGGAACGTATATATTATATATATATCTTTGTATATAATATATGTGTGTGGGGTTGGAGGTGGGAGATATGGGCGTGTGTGTGTGTGCTTGTACAAGTAAGCGT
>NC_134882.1:55725999-55730999 GCF_041734735.1 Babylonia areolata | reverse complement strand
CCACATTCTATCCCACTTCTATCTCCCCCGTAGCCCCCTCCCCCACCCCCTACACACACACCTGTCCACCCCCACATTCTATCCCACTTCTATCTCCCCCGTAGCCCCCTCCCCCACCCTCTACACACACACCCGTCCACCCCCACATTCTATCCCACTTCTATCTCCCCCGTAGCCCCCTCCCCCACCCCCTACACACACACCCGTCCACCCCCACATTCTATCCCACTTCTATCTCCCCCGTAGCCCCCTCCCCCACCCCCTACACACACACCTGTCCACCCCCACATTCTATCCCACTTCTATCTCCCCCGTAGCCCCCTCCCCCCCACCCCCTACACACACACCCGTCCACCCCCACATTCTATCCCACTTCTATCTCCCCCGTAGCCCCCTCCCCCACCCCCTACACACACACCCGTCCACCCCCACATTCTATCCCACTTCTATCTCCCCCGTAGCCCCCTCCCCCCTCTACACACACACCTGTCCACCTCCACATTCTATCCCACTTCTATCTCCCCCGTAGCCCCCTCCCCCACCCCCTACACACACACCTGTCCACCCCCACATTCTATCCCACTTCTATCTCCCCCGTAGCCCCCTCCCCCACCCTCTACACACACACCCGTCCACCCCCACATTCTATCCCACTTCTATCTCCCCCGTAGCCCCCTCCCCCCACCCCCTACACACACACCTGTCCACCCCCACATTCTATCCCACTTCTATCTCCCCCGTAGCCCCCTCCCCCCCACCCCCTACACACACACCCGTCCACCCCCACATTCTATCCCACTTCTATCTCCCCCGTAGCCCCCTCCCCCCCACCCCCTACACACACACCCGTCCACCCCCACATTCTATCCCACTTCTATCTCCCCCGTAGCCCCCTCCTCCACCCCCTACACACACACACCCGTCCACCCCCACATTCTATCCCACTCCTATCTCCCCCGTAGCCCCCTCCCCCCCCTACACACACACCCGTCCACCCCCACATTCTATCCCACTTCTATCTCCCCCGTAGCCCCCTCCCCCCCACCCCCTACACACACACCCTGTCCACCCCCACATTCTATCCCACTTCTATCTCCCCCGTAGCCCCCTCCCCCACCCCCTTTTTTTTTCTTTATTGAATCAGTGAATATAATATGTATCTTTTTTCAAGTCATTTTATAATGACGAGACGGGTTTACCTGCAGCTTTTTTTTGTGTGTGTGTGTGTGTGTGTGTGTGTGTGTGTGTGTGTGTGTGTGTGTGTGTGTGTGTGTGTGTGTGTGTGTGTGTGTGTGTGTGTGTGTGTGTGTGTGTGTGTGTGTGTTTCCCCCCATTATAATTCTGCTCTTTTTTTTTTCTTATTATCTATTCATTTGTTTAGTTATTTCACAGCATTGATGACATTCATTTCTGCTGTATTGTATTGTATTGTATTGTATTGCATTGTATTGTATTGCCTTGCCTTGCCTTGCCTTGCCTTGTACTGTATTGCCTTGCCTTGCCTTGTAGTGTAGTGTAGTGTAGTGTAGTGTAGTGTAGTGTAGTGTAGTGTAGAGTAGCATAGTGCAGTGTAGTGCCTTGAGTCGCATTGTATTGTATTGTATTGTATTGTATTGTATTGCCTTGCCTTGCCTTGCCTTGCCTTGCCTTGCCTTGTCTTGCCTTGTAGTGAAGTGTAGTGTAGTGTAGTGTAGTGTAGTGTAGTGTAGTGCAGTGTAGAGTAGCATAACGCAGTGTAGTGCCTTGAGTCGCATTGTATAGTATAATATTGTATTGCCTTGCCTTGCCTTGTCTTGCCTTGTAGTGTAGTGTAGTGTAGTGTAGTGTAGTGTAGTGTAGTGCAGTGTAGTGTAGTGCAGTGTAGAGTAGCAGAACGCAGTGTAGTGCCTTGAGTCGCATTGTATTGCATTGCATTGCGTTGTATTGTATTGCATTGTATTGTATTACTCTTTGTCATGACAGAATTTTCTGTGTGAAACTCGGCTACTCTCTCCGGGGAACAGTACGTTGCCACAGTGCAGCGCCACCTACATCCCCCCCCACTCCCCCCCCCCCCCCCCCCCCCCCCCCGTCTGTAGAGTTTGATACACTAATCAACATATTTTGTTGTGCAAAATTGTTGCCAGGGACAAGCCTTTGGTGTCAGTGGGATCTGTTTGCTCTGCACTTGATGTGTATTGCTCAAAGAGGACCTCGGTCTGTTGTCTCTCACGAATGACTAGCACCCAGACCACCATTAAAGATCTAATGGAGGGGGCGGGGGTGTTGGAAGTAAAACTGCCGGTCTGCATATGGGACACAGATTTTATTCAGGCGCACGACCACCATAATTATCAGTAAGGCCACCTCTCCACCTAAGTCACTTACGGTTGTACAGGAGATGGTGGGGTGTGTGTGTGTGTGTGGGGGGGGGGGGGGGGGGGGAGGCAAGAGTGGGGGACGACGAGGGAGGGGGTGGGGGGGGGGGGGTTGGGGGGGTGAAAGGGCAGGAAAGGATGGTAAGCGTGGCTCCGTCCCTCACCATACAACTACCATTGTGTTTTATTTTATTTTATTTTATTTATTTATTTATTTATTTATTTATTTATTTATTTATTTATTTATTTATTATTATTATTATTATTATTATTATTATTATTATCCTTTTTTTGTACGCTTACAGTTGACTTCATCAAGTTTTTGCGCCTTATAAATATTATTATTAGTAGTAGTTCTCTTTTAGGTATTTATTATTTATTTATTTATTTATTTACTAATATCTTTTTATTTCATTCATTTTTTTGTTTTGTTTTGTTATTTTTTTTATTTTATTTTATCATTTTATTTTTATATTTATTTCATTTTATATTATTTATTTATTCATTTATTTAATTCTATTTATTTTATATTATTTTATTTATTTTATTTCATCTTATTTTATTTATTTACTTTTTTCTCAAGGCCTGACTAAGCGCGTTGGGTTATGTGGCAGATGTGGTGTAGCGCATATGGATTTGTCCGAACGCAGTGACGCCTCCTTGAGCTACTGATACTGATACTGATACTGTTTTGAACGTGATCAGGGTGGGAGGAGGTACCGCCCTTTCTCCCCCCCCCCCCCTCCCTCTCCCCGCCAGTACCAACAAGCAGCTTGATTGTGACTTTGCCCGCCGCAAACAGCATATAGCTGTGGAAGCCACAGTTCTGCTGTTCACACCAACACCGAGACCCGCTGCACACAGCTGTGAGAACCAGCCATCTGTTCAAGCTGGTGGTGTGGCCGAACGGCAGAATACAGCTGTGAAGTTCAGCTGGTGAAAGACTTCATTGTCATTGTCAACACACACCTGTGGAAACACGCTGTGATCTAACCGGGAACTGAATGCTCTTCAACAGAAAAAATACCAAAAGACTGCTTCTGGTTGACCAAAATATGAAACAAATAAAGAAGAAGAAGAAGAGGAGGGGAAGGAGGAGGAGGATGAAGAGGAGGAGAAGGTGGTGGGATGGTGGCGTGTGTGATAATGGGGTGACGATGACGGTACTTCAGCTACAACCACTATTGCTGCCATTGCTGCTGCTGCTGGTGATGTGACGCCAGAACAACTAACACCGCAACCAACATGGAAATAACACTATGTTATATCCACACTTACTCACTTACTCGTTCACACACACACACACACACACACACACACACACACACAGAAATACCGGCACTGTACTGCAGCGACGCGCTCTCCTCGGGGACAGCAGCCTAAATTTTACACAGAGAGATCTGTTTACAAATAAAAAAATTAAAAAAAGAAGAAAAAGCAGCAACATTTCAATACAAAACACACATACCCATGTACAGCTGCCGCGAGCGTTAGCACCAGCCAACCAGACTTTTAATTAATTTTGTCAACCGACGTTCACTAAACCTCGACACCCGTGTCACTGTCAGCTACTTTCCTTTCCTCCGCGTGCTCATTTGCATATCGAACACCGGTTGGTCGCCGCGGGAGGGGTCGCGAGAAGGTTAAAGGTGGCAGGTGCCAATAACTCCGTGGAAGTGCAGTAGCGACCCTGGTTACTTGGTGTGTCTGTGGGAAACACTGGAATTGTCTCTGCCTGTGTGTGTGCCATTTATATTAAGGCACGTGCTAATGTCGTGTCGTGGCGTGGCGCGTGCGTATGTATCATAGTTATGCGCGTGCAAGGTGTGGTGGTGGTATGGTATTGAAAGGTTTTTTTTTATGTATGTGTTATTTTTTTGTTTTTTGTTGTTGTTGTTTTTTTTTTTTGGGGGGGGGGGGGCGCGGTGTGAGGGGTGGGGGTGGGTGGCACTGGAATTGTCTCTACCTGTGTGCCATTTATATGGCGCGTGCCAATGTCGTGTCGTGGCGTGGCATGGCGCGTGCGTATGTATCATAATTATGTGCATGGAAGGTTTGGTGATTGTGTGGTATTTGTGTACACGTGTGTAAGTGTGTGTGTGTGTGTGTGTGTGTGTGTGTGTGTGTGTGTGTGTGTGTGTGTGTGTGTTTCCTTACTTCTGTTTTCCCCCTTCCTTCATTCTTTCTTCCTTCCTTTCTTATTTCGATCTGTCTTTCTGTTACATCCTATTAACTTGTTCATGCACTCTTGGTTGCCAAGTACATATTCCGCGCGTCCCAAACAAACAACACCCCCCACCCCCACCCCCGCCCCTCCCACTCCACTCTCCGAAAAAAAGACAGATGCGATTCAACAGAAATCAAACATTTCAACACTCGCTTCCTCACAGCAAACAACACTGATTGCATGGAAAGACAAGAATGACGTAAGAGAGAAACTGACGTCAGCAAGCAATGACGCTTTAATAATGATAATAATGATTGTAATAATAACAGTAACAATGAGCACTTACATAGCGCTGAATTTTGTCCCGAGACAAATCAAATCGCTTTCACACCAGTCATTCACAAGCATGCATAACTCAAAACTTGAGAAAGTTAAGACAATTAAAAGGCAGGGGGAGGAGGGGTATCTTGGAAGGG